>NC_142949.1:31113665-31138665 GCF_046866305.1 Octopus bimaculoides | reverse complement strand
TATATATATATATATATATATATATATATATGCATGTATTCATGTGTATCTATGTATGTGTAATGGCGTGTGCGTGTCTGCATGATTCTAATGTGCTATGTCTATGTGTTTTATAAATGGAGTTTTCGCTGGTGGAGATCGTAATGAGAGATAGCTAACATTTATTAAATAACAATTTGCAAAAACTCTGTATAAACCCATGGGAAATATAGAAGCAAGCGGAAAGTCCAGAAACATACTTCGATATTTCAAACATAGCATTTGTTATGTATTTATATGGACTAAGCAGAGTATGTTATTGCCAAATCAATAATTTGCCAACCTTGGAAGTCTGTTTTACAACTTAATGGCTCTCCAAATATTAATCTATCAAAAAATTAAAAAAATTAAAATTAAATAAATTAAAAGTATAAATGATAAAAGTAAATATTTTTTCCGAAACTACACCGATGTAAAAAAAAAAAATAAAAAAAAGGTATTTTATTTCATTTCATTTTAAATTATTTTTCATTTATATAAAAAAAATTATAACAGAAATACAACTCTGAAACATGTATAATAAGCCAAAAAAAAAAAAAAAAAAAAAAAAAGAAAAACTTCAGCCACTGATAGAGTTAGCGAAAAGAATAGTGACAGAGTGAGTTAGCAATACAACGCTATAGACAGAACATAATGAGTCTCTCTAGGCCTATGTTTATAAATCACTTGAGCCAAGGCAACGAGCTGGCAGACTCGTTAGCACGCCGGGCAAAATGATTAGCGGTATTTCGTCTGCCGTTATGTTCTGAGTTCAAATTCTGCCGAGGTCGACTTTGCCTTTCATCCTTTCGGGGTTGATAAATTAAGTACCAGTTACGCACTGGGGTCGATGTAATCGACTTAATCCCTTTATCTCTCCTTGTTTGTCCCCTCTATGTTTAGCCCCTTGTGGGCAATAAAGAAATAAGAAACGTTAGCCGGGCGAAACGCTTGGCGATATTTCGTCTGTCTTTGCGTTCTCAGTTCAAATTCCACCGAGGTTGATTTTGCCTTTCATCTTTTCGGCGTCGATAAATTAAGTAACGTACCAGTTGCGTACTGGGGTCGATCTAATCCGGGCCTTATGCCTAGAGTCGATCTAATTCCGGGCCTTATGCCTAGAGTAGAAAAGAATACAACGCTATATACAGAACATTATGAATTACTCTATGCCTGTATTTGTAAATTACTTGAGCAAAGGCGTCGAGCTGGCAGAAACGTTAGCACGCCGGGTGAAATGCTTAGCGCTATTTCGTCTGTCTTTACGTTCTGAGTTCAAATTCTGCCGAGATCGACTTTGCTTTCATCCCATTCGCATCCACCCTTGTCACTACTAATCTCTACCTTTCGCATTATTAGTTTTTTCTATGTTAGAAGCATCAACGTTGCGCGATATACAATTTCCGAACAAATCACTGCAAAATACCATTTAAATGATGCATTTAAAGAATTTTTATAAGGAATCAAAGCTTGGAAGGTGAATATTATCACATTTGTTATCTCAAGAAAAAAAAAAGGACAAGGGTCTTTTTTCGAACTTTAAGCTTGTGTGGCGTATATTTTCACCCGCAACCACATGGGTAGGACGCTGTTCCACCGCAGGAATACCCATTTTTGACAGCTTTGTGGATTGAAATGAAATGATTGTTCACGAACCCAACGCATCACCCTGTCTACGAATCGAAACCGCAATCTTAGGCTCGTTAATGCAAAGACTCTCACGACTGAGTCACGTGCCTTTGCCATTCGTTATCTTCAACCACGCAAAAACTTATCTCGGAAAAAATTATTTAGTTTTGTCTATCTAAGAACATTATCAGGAAAACAAATCGGCTTGTACTAATTAGAAGCTTATATACCCTGATCTTTCAATTTGCATATATTGTCTGCACAGATATCTATCTTCATTTCAAAAACATCTTTCGAAATGTTTCAAGCAATATTTTTTTTTTTTTTTTTTTTCTTTTTTTGCTCTCCGAAATGAGTTGTCAATTTAACATTACGGTTAAAGTTAGGAAGAAAAAATAATGAGTTTAGAGTTGGAGAATGACAGTGAGCGTGCACGAAGTAAGTATAAAGCTGTAGCAAGTAAACACGGTGATTTACTTGAAAGGTCGAAACGAAAAATAAATTTTGTTAACGACAGTGATAAAAAAAAAAAACAACTATTTCATTTTAAAATTGATTTCAAACTATGGCACAAGGCTACGAAATTTCGTGGAGTGCATAGGTTGATTACATAGACACCAAAGCTCAAATGCTGCTTATTTTATCGATTTCCACAATGCTTGAAAGTTAATTCGAACTCGGAAGTATTTAAGCCCAAGGCGTACAGGGAGACAAAAAAAATGCTGCTAAGCAATTTTCCCGACGTGGTAACGATTCTGCCAGCGCGCCGCCTGTTCTTTTTTTCTTCTTTCCATTTTAATATTACGTGTTTACCTAAGGTGGTGAGCTGGCAGAATCGTTAACACGCCGGGCAAAATGTAAGTTCTGGGCTCAAATTCTTCCGACATACATACGAATATATATCATTTTACTTGTTTCAGCCATTTGACATGCGTCAATGGCAGAGCACCGCCTTAAATGATTCTAGTCGAAGAAATCGACCCTATATATATATATATATATATATATATATATATATATATATATATATATATATATATATATATGAAAGAAGGTTTGAAAATGCACTTTCTTCCCTCCAACCCCAGCTAGCCAGTCATACTGTCTCTTAAGACAGCAAAACATTCCCTCAATATACACAAGAGAAAAAAGTCAGGTCAGTTCCTCCTCAACTGTATTCGATTATCAAAGAATATGTATATGTATTTTTCCATATATGTATTTTCATACACTGTTTTTAACATTTTCATCTTATTATTAGAGAATGTGTGATAATCAGTATGTAACAATACAATGTTCATACAAAGCTTTATACTTTAAATATATTTTATCATCAAAGAATGTATATATGCATTTTAATATTAAAACTGTTTTTTAACATTTTGTATTATTCTCAAAGACTGTTGATAATCTTTTTCTAAAAAAGTGAAACCGGTTAAGTAAATAAATATTTTTAAAATAAGTGCATTTTCAAACCTTCTTTCATATATATTTCCACTCGTACGGTATTCCACAACTTTACTTTATTATATATATATATATATATATATATATATATATATATATATATATATATATATATATATATATATGTTTGTATACGCATGCCTATATTCATATGTAAGCGCATTTGTGTTCCGGAGATGTAAAATTGACCATGGGAGAGAAACCTAGCAGTCTTTCATGTATATCACAAAACTCTCATTAGACATCAAAAGCGGGACTAAAAGCACAATTCCGTCTCCAGTCAATTAGCATTCATCAGAATATATACACAGATATATATATATAAATATACATATATATATATAGATAGATAGATAGATAGATAGAACTATATATTTCCATGCTCTATCAATTATTAATTACATATCTGTGAGTGCATATATACATGTATATATATATATATATATATATATATATATATATATATATATATATATATATACAAATATATTTTATATATTCATATGCATATGTATACAGTAGACGCGAAACAAATGCTATTCATGATCAATATGTATAAGTTTAAAATCGTCCAATGGAAAATTCCTCTGAATTTCCAATCGTTCCTCGCTCTATCACAACTTCTGGTTCCGTTGTAAAGTGTTCTGCAAGCAGAATTTCACGAGATTAGTTTTATCGTAATTCTATCTTAGTTATAAATATTCATCTATCGACAAAATAATAATCTGTTTTAATAAATGCATCAAAATATATCTCTCTTTTGCTTCATAAACAAGTTTACATATAGTTGTTCGTGTGTGTGTGTGTTTGTGTGTGTAGTGCCTTATACGGAAATAACTTGGTGGCTACCACTACAGACTACGCGTGCATATTTTATAGATCCACATAGTTGTGATGAATGGTATATACTAAACGTCTCTCTCTCTCTTTCTCTGCCTTTCTATCTCTCTCACGCTCTCTGTCTTTCTCTCTCTTTCTCTATCTCTCTCTCTCTCTCTCTCACACACACACACACATACATACACACGCACACAACACATTCTAATTTAAACGCTGTAAGCAATAGTTTTCCCATCGCTATATTTTATTACACACACACACACGTACATGCATTCGTAGTTTTCCCCAACTACATAGTTTCGGGTTCAGCCCCACCGTGTGGCAGCTTGGGCAGGTGTCTTTTACTATAGCTCTATGGCGACTGGAAACTCGTGACTGGATTTGAGAGACGGAAACCAAAAGAAGCCAGTCGTATATATATATATATATATATATATATATATATATATATATATATATATATATATATATATATATATATACACACATATATATATACACATATATATATATACTTAATTCAATCCGATTGACCCGAATACATTCAGTTCTGTCAAACGTTTAACAAAAATTATGCTCACTCATGCAAACAGCAGGGGAGATAGAGAGGAGGAGGAGGAGGAACAGAGAGGGGTGTGTAGAAACAGAAGGGGTGGAAGAGGAGAGCAATAGAAGAGGAGGGAGAGAGAGAGAAGGGAGGGGAAGTGAAAGTGAGGGAGAGAGAAGGGTGAGTAAGAGAGTAAGTCAGCGTCAAGTCAGTGACGCCAAATAAACGGCGCCAATGCAGTTGCGCCAAAACGTACCAAGACTATGAGTATCTTAGTTTCCAAACTTTTGTAGCTGCACAAATCTATAAACATAATTAAGAATGGTGGCTGATTCTCTAGTTTTGCAATACGAGATGTTTTCATTTTGATTTTAATCTTCTTCTAGCCTCAAGATATGAAGAAGACAGCAGTTTATACACCAAGATGTTCCAACAATTTTAGGTAAGTCAAAAGAATTTTTAAATAAAGAATTCAATTGATTTCTCCACCAGAAAATTGGATAACGTTGGTAAAATTCAGATGATGCTGTTATTGTTGTTGTTGTTGTTGCTTATGTCATTCAATGAACGGAAATTGAACGATGAAATACATTTTCTGTATTTTCCACTTTGATAATACGATTTCTTTAACTATGAAATAACCATTTCTCGTGCATAATGGGGACAGCAAACCCCACTGTTTTATTTTGCGTAACTGTCTAATTCGGTGAACGTACATTTTCAATACATGCAATTAGATTACATCCAGGCAAAGCCATGGCTGTGTGGTTAAGGAGCCTGGTTTCCAATCCTAGAGCTTTGGTTTCAGTCCCATCGTGCGGTACCTTATGCAAATGTATTCTATTATAGCCCCGTGGTGCTCAGAGCTCTGTGAATGACAGGAGTAAATACCAGACTTAATAAACAAGCGCTAGATCCGATTTCTTCGATTAACCCCGTCAAGGCCGTGCTACAGAATGGCCGCTGTTCAATGAGTGAATCAGATAAAACGTAAAAGATATATCTTCATGTCTGAAATTTCGTTCCGTCACAAAACCAAATTTGCTTTTTCATCCTGCATTTGTACATTGAAGATAGGAAACAATTTGCTTCCACGTAGACAATGAGACCAATAGTAACCGTTAAATTACCATGGGGAGCGAAGTTTCCAAAGTTTTGCAGAGAAGCTTTGGCTGAGATGATAGGTTATTTTTCCAAATAATACAAACCATGATAAAGCAGATCACTACAAGTCCGCTAGGGTTCTGTTTTTATCTTAAACCACACACACACACGCACGCATACACTCATACATACGTATATACATGTATTAATATATATATATGCATACAGATATGATACCATATATAGGTATGTAGCTCTCATATCATCTCTGCGATTCACGCTCTTTATATATTCATATATAGACTTAAATATATTTATATACAAATATATATAAATATAAAAAAACATGCATACACACACATTCATATGCATACACCTACATGTTAATACATATACATATGTGCGTGTATGTGTTTGTGTATAACGATATTCACGAGCGTTATATATACATATTTATATGGTGTGTGTGTGTGTGTGTGTTTGTATCGTGTGTGTGTGTGCGTGTGTGTGTGTCCTTGTATTGTTGTGTCACGCACTGCGAGGAGACCAATGTCTGGTTTGTTTACGTCCAGATAATGAAGCGGGTCGGCAAAGGAGCCGATAAAATAAGTACCAGACATACAAATAAGTACTAGGAACGCTTTATTTCTGTTGTTTTAATTCATACGGCCCACTCTTCGTTTATATACGAGCATACACACGTGTGCATACACCCATACACTGTTACTCTGACGAGCGCGTGTCGCCATACGCTTGAACTCACTGACACATTCATTTTCCGAAACTTTGGCGTTGCTGTTTTTGGTAGTGTTTTGAGTCACTCCTTTATTTCCACTTATCAATTCTACTTGACTTTTTACGGATTGTTTAGCTTTCCAACATCCCTTCAATCACACACAAGCATCTACTTCCATCGCTTCCTTTTCTTATGAACTCGCCTCTCAAAATGGACAAGTTATGTCCTCACCACCCTTTTCTTTTCATACCAAGCGCATCACATCTGACATTTTGCTCGTCACAGTTATTTCTTCTCGGTGAGTTTTACCAGTATCTTCATTCCAAACATCTTTTCTACTTCACGGATTTTAATAGTTTTCTACAAACCTCTAAACACTCTATCAAAGTTTCTGGTTACTTTACGATTGCTGAGCAATCTCTACCAATTTCGTTGGTTATTCTTCTCGTTAAAGAATTCAATGTTCTTTTCTCTCTTTTTCAAATTTCAGTTTAAACTCTCTTCTTTTTAAGCGTTCTCCCATTACTGCTTATTTGTGTAATACGTGCATTACACACTTACCTGTGTTATACGCTTGCATACACATCAATAACACGTTTCTCATAACTCTTGTCTTCCCATTCGTTTCACTTCGGCAATATGATAATTCACACGCTTTCACACCTCGAAGCTATTATACACGCATGCCTAAACCACAACGCCAGTATATTTCTACAGTCGTACGCTTCTGTATGCACGTACCGTGTTAACACCACCATCGACCACCTATTTCCCTGCTTTCTGATTCTCGTGCACATCTATACAAAAGCTCTTTAATTCTTTCTAAACTTCCCTATAGAACAGCACTTCAACCAGTTTTCTGACCCTTCAAATGTATTTTTCTTTTTTCTGTCCATTAACTATTTAAATCCCTCCATCGTTCTTTCTTTCTTCCCATGACGGACTGACGCCTGTGAACTTGAAACACTTTCGCTTTCCATTAAAGTGTTAAGCTAATACTTTATCTGCAAACTTTAGTCTTCCTACGTGGTTCTTTCTGTTGTTCATTGTATTTATTCCCATCACACACACGCACACACAAACACACACACACACGCTTGTGCACATACAAAATAAGATACGTGTGTCTGGATGTTAGGGGAGAATAGATAATAATTATCCGTTAAATGGAAACTGTCTGCATAAAACATTGCTAAAAAGTGACCGTAAGTACACATAGTGTATGCCAATCTAAGGCAGCGAATTGTCAGAAACGTTAGCGCGCCAGACAAAATGCTTAACGGAATTTCGTCCGTCATTATGTTCTGAGTTCAAATTCCACCAAGGTCGATTTTAATTACATTCTTTCGGAGTCGATAAAATAAATCACCAGTTGAGTATTCGGGTCGACGTAATCGACTTAAATCCTCCACCGAAATTACTGGCTTTGTGTCAAAATTTGAAGCAGATATTACATAAGATCTAAAACAATAGGAACCGTTTTACTATGCAACATCAGTCCTTATCTTATCCAAAGCATTAGACTCAACTTACTCTTTTTGCTGAACTGTTAGGTTACGGGAACGTAAACACATCAACACCGGTTATCAAGCAGTGGTAGGGAACAAACAGAGACTCAAACACACACGCGCAGAGCCTCCGTCTACCAAAACCGCTTACAAAGCTTTGGTTGGCCAGAGACTATAGTATAAAACACTTGCCCAAGGGGACTGAACCCGGCACCGTGTGGTTGAAAAATACACTTCTAACCGCACTGCCACTCCTGCGTCTATGTCTCTATCTACTTAATAACTTTCATAATAATATATATTATAAAATTAAAACAGAATTTATAACTATTAACTTCCTAATAATACTTTCACTCGGTATATTATTCCTCAATAATTTAATTGTTTATTCTTATTCATTCTAACACGTCCTAATGCATTACATTACTCTCAACTAAATATCTTACATTACTGTTAAAACTAAATCTTTGAACAAGTGCATCCTATCTAAAAATCTCCTTGCAAACAATAACATGAATAACATTAATTTTAAACAGGGGTTACATCCACTAATTCCCTATTGCTTTAATTCAATATCATTACATTTACTCAGCCTATCATGTTAAGATGATCACAAATCAACTATTCTAACTTAATCAAATGTTATTATCATTTATCTAACTAATCTAATATTGATTCTTACTATGTGGAATTAGAAATTATTATTTTCCATTTTAATCTAAAATTTGATATTCTCAACTTTGTTGTATTATATAGTATTGCTATGTATTGTTTTGTATGAACACTTTATTATACTTTATCATGTTATATTTTATGTCTTTTAAGATATATATATATCATTTGCAACGTTGCTAATGGTCTGAAATGTACTGTGTAAGCTGTTCTTCATATTAAATATTTAAGATACTGCTCCCTAATACGATAGATAACATTATTTATTGTCATAAATGAACATAAAAATGCATGCACTAGGAATGAGTAATATACATATCGATACATACATACACACACATAGATATAGATACGAATGCATGCACATACATGTGTATATATATGCATGTACGTATGTATTTGTATAAATATATATCTATACAGATTTACAAATATATATGCATGTATGTATATGTGTGTGTGTGTGTGTGTGTGTGTGTGTGTGTGTGTGTGGATGTATGCATTTATACATATACACACATATAAGAATACTATATACACGTACGTTTACATATATATGTACTGATTCATGCATATACATATATATAAATACTTGCATGTACATATATATATATATGCATACATGCATACATACTTACATTCAGATTCGAATAGATACAGACACTTATACATACAGATATATGCCTATAGATATTTACATACCAATGCATACACAAATGCATTCAAATTCAGGAAAATATCTGATGGAGTTTTGCCAGAGCTTTTTTGTATGTTGGAAGAAAAGCGTCAAGGCCTAGCACTAAGTTCAACCTCATCTCATTCATTGCCGATGTTACATTTTCTTTCTCGTGCGATTTAATGTTGGTGACACCTCCTCCGTGTAGAGCGGCAGTGTTGAAGAGCATCAGCTTTATTTATTTACATAAGTTGCAGTGGAGGTTAGGGAAAACACTGGACTTATTTGATGTTTCAATTATCTATTTGGAGTATGCAAGCAGTGAGCTATCTTACCTTCAGACAATAGCCCTATATCACAAAGCAACGAATCGAATTCTAATGCAGAAATTTCGACGGCCTAAAGCTTCGTTTCTATATTTGATGCCCTGGCTACTAGGTCTTTCTTCTTCTATTCATGGAGACGGAAGAATCTATTTTCACTCTCTGAAAGTACGTTTTCTAAAGGAATTCCTAACCGTCATCCCTCAATCCATCCATTCTCTCCACCCAATATTCCTGGGGGTAAATCTTCCAGTACTTCTCTACACGGTTCTATCAGATGTAATTGTCAATACACTTTCTAGCTGGATTGCCAAATGTGACAAACTGAATCAATAGATATTATCCAACTATTTCGTTGTTGGTCTACCCATAGGTCCCCTGCCAATTGGCCTGGCTTGAAGAATGGGTTTTGTGATTCTTTCCTGTAAGTGGATTTTGTAGACGGAAACTGAAAGAAGCCCGTCTTATATATATATATATATATATATATATATATATATGGGGGGAGGGAATGTGTGTATCTATGTGTGAATGTCTTTGCATCTGTGTTTGTCTCTCCAGCACCGCTTCACAGCAGGTGTTGGTATGTTTATGTCACTAACGTAGCGGTTAGACAAAAAAGACCAATAGAATAAGTACTAGATTTTTTTAAAATTTCTGTTGTCGATTTGTTCGACTAAAACACTTTAAAGTTGTGCTCCAGCATGACCGCAGTGAAATTGACTGAAACAAGTAAAAGAATAAAAGAATATGTGTACTATTTGTGTGTCACAGCTCGAAGGTGAATGTAAGAGCAGGGATTAGGAAATGACGTCGTATTTCCTGTCTTTCCTGTCGGTAGAAAACATTTTTTTCCAGCTTTACGTTCTGAGTTCAAATACAGCCGGCGTCGATTTTGTCTGCTATCCCTTCGGGGTCGAGTACAAGTATGATATGAATGCTGGGGTCGATGCAATTGATTAGCCCCTTCTACCAGAAATTTAAGGCCATGTGCCAGCTGTAGAAAGAAATATTATTAGTCTTCATAGTCACTGTAGTAGTAGTAGTAGTCATAAATTGTGATAATCTGTGAATTTTAACTGCCATTTCTGCTGATATACTTCCACTTCCATATTACATATATACGTACACACACACACACACACACACACATATATACATATATATATATATATATATATATATATATATATATATATATATATATATATATATATATATATATATATATTATACGGATATTAGAATTACATAAAATAAACAAAAAGATCTGAAACAAATATCCATATATTTCGAAATATTTATTTCGGTCTTAGGCTCTCTGGTAATAATTTATTTCTTATCACACCTCATGGCTGGCTCCAATAATGCAATTATTAATGGACACCAGAGCATAATTATATTTTCGATAGGAATATTTTGCTGTTAACATATACAATTGTAGTGAAATCTTATAGAAAAACAGTGAGTATATGTAGCATAGCGATGGCTGACTGTATAAAACTGTGGCTTTTTGCAATACGATGGTTGTTAATTCTTTATGAATACAGAAGCAGATAAATACTGCAGTTCATGATTTTCATCGATTTGTTTGTTTGATTTTTTTTCTTTTAGGTTTGACCTCATATATCATAGATAGGAAACATCGAGAAAGAGGTTAGGAATTGAAGGACAAAAGAAGAGGAAACAAATATAATAATGAAATATAAAAGCAAACATCGATAAAAATAAAAACGTCGATGCTGAGTCAAAATAAAGTATTGGATATGATATAAAACAAACAATATTCTCTGAGTGATTTGCCATAATTGTGTCTGTAACTATTGGTTTGAATATCTGGGAATATGTTGGTCAATGATTAAGACATATCGAGGAGGTGTGTTTTTATACAAGAATAAACTACTATAACAACAGAAATGAGAAAGTAAAGAAAAGAAACAACTATTTGATATTTAACATGAAAATATCATTTAGTTCCAGATTTGGACGTAACAATGGAGGAGGTGAAAACTTGTTCGTGGTCTTTTTTATTCTATTTATTTACTTATTTATTTATTTGCTATTCGGGTTGTTATTATTTTTTGTGGTGTTTGTCGGTGAGTTGGCAGAATCATTAGGGCCTCGTACAAAACGCTTACAGGAATTTCTTCCGACTCTTTCTCTTACCGAACTGCGACCACATCCTCTCCAGGTAAAATTTTCCCTTCATCCTTTTGAATTCGAAAAAAAAAAGGGCCAATGAAATACTGGGGCTTAATGGTATTTCTTTCGGTTTTAGGTTCTCAGTTTAGGTATCGCAGAGATCGACTTTGGGTTCCATAAAATAAGTACCAGTCAGGTAAGGAAGTCGATGCAATCGACTTCCCCCTCTTACAAAACTGCTGACCCTCGATTATTGTTAAGGCAACGAACTGGCAAAATCTTTGCAACACCGAACAAAGTTCTCGGCGACATTTCTTCCGACTTTACGCTCTGAGTTCGGATATTACCGAGGTCAACTTCGCCCTTAATCATTTCGGGTACGATAAAATAAGTCCCAGTTAGCTACGTTGTTCGATGTAATTGATCTACCGCCCCCCACCTTCCTTCAAAATCGGTTGGCCCCCTGCCAAAATCCGAAGCCATTATTGTTAAGGAGGTGTGCTTGAAAAATCATTACGACACCTGACGAAATTCTCCGGTTTTACGTTCTGAACTCAGATATTCTTTTCTACTCTAGACACATGCCTTAATATGTTAATTCCGATAGAATTAATATGTTAATTCCGGTGGACCTCCATGGTCAGACGGATGGGAAGGCGGCTACAGCACGGATTGTGGAGAGTAGAGAGTAGGATGAAGAAAGTAAGACGTTTTGGTCGTCCATTACATTCGTTTCCGTTCACATTCTTCTTCACCTGATGTTGCCATTAGATTGCTGGTCATTATACACAACTCGTTATACACAACTATACACTCACGTTCAAATCTATCATTATGTGTCAGTAAAGGTCCACTATATAATCGTAACAGTATCAATGTGCAATATAACAAGAGAATAGTTCTACATAGTGCTTCTTAGCAAAAGCGGAGTTCAAAGAGGCCAAGAGATAGTTAACCATTATTCGATTAATAACAGAGACATCAACTCAGATATAAAAATATTTATATATATATATATATATATATATATATATACATACATATATATATATATATATATATATATATATATATATATACATACATATATATATATATACATACATATATATACAAGATATATATATATATACACATACATATATATATACAATATATATATATATATATACACATACATATATATACAATATATATATATATATATATATATACACATACATACATATACATACATACATACATACATATATATATATATATATATACATACAAAAATACAGCAATATTAAAAAAAGATTTATAAATGATATTAACAATACGGACATATTAAAATACGAATAACATTTATCTTATAAAGAAGTCAAATGTGTATATATGTATGTGTATATATGAATAACAATTTATGTTAAGTGTTTTCAATATTTTATGATGTATACATTCATTTTATATAGCTTCTACTCATCCTAATATGAAGACAATAACTACGCGTAGCATATACACCCATCTACTCATTCTTAAAAGCATAGAATGTATTTTAATGCATAAAATGTATCCGCCATGGGGATGTTCCAGCAAAAAATATATGTCAAAATAGAACTCTCCGGCAATTGCTAATACAACATTAGGATATTTCCATCAAGTATAAAAAAAAAAAGAAAAAACAGAGAAATTCCGACCAGCCAATTCTGCAGCAAGTTTTCCATTCGCTCTTAAAAGCATTTCCCTATTCTATCTCACTGATATTCTTCGATAAGATTTCAATTTGAACTTTCCATTACATTGAACGCCTCAACATCTTTTTTTAAATCAACTAAATTAGGATAGCAGTAAATGTTTTATAATAGACATATAATCATCAGTGGTTGGCTATTCGGAGGAAAATTCCGTGGCGTACGTATCAGTAGGATTACGTTCTTATAGGAAAAACTGGAAGCAAGATTTAGATGCAGAATGGATTGAGAGACTTGGCCTGGGTATGACTTTAAGCTGCATCTGGATGTGGAACTCTGGTTCAAGAGTTCCAGAGGTTTTGAGGAGTGTGGAATCACCTCTTAGCCACTATTGCTCCCAGATCTATTCGGAGTAGTAGCACGTGTCAGGATCTGAGATATGGATCAATTAGCATATTAAGACTTGCAAAGCAGGCAAACCTTAATATGTTAATTCCGGTGGACCTGGTGAACTCGGTTGAAGTAACCTCCATGATCAAAGTGATGGGAAAGCGGCTACAGCACGCACTGCGGAGAGTAGAGAAAAAGATGAAGCAAGCAAGCAAGACATCTTGGTCATCCACTACATCCGTCTCTGTTCACACTCGTCTTCGCCTGGTCTTTCCACTGGATTGATGGCGGTTGCAGACGTGAGAGGGACGGTGATGGTGCGCAAATCTTCTTCACTTTAGACAAAATCATGAAACAGCTCGTCGGTCATACTTAAGGATGAGAATGAGAGGCATTATGAGAAGATATAAACCACTGACTAGCAGGCTAGAAGCGAACTATAGTAACATATTCCTGGAACCATTGCAAAATAATCGACGAAATGAGCGGAAGAAGTCGGCACAACAAAACGACAACAAATGAATCTGTTAATATAATAAAATAACATCACATACATCGGTCACGATGACGAGGGTTATAGTTCATCCGATCAACAAACAAGGACAGACAAACGGATTAAGTCGATTACATCGACCCCAGTGCGTAACTGGGACT
This sequence comes from Octopus bimaculoides, assembly GCF_046866305.1. Taxonomy (NCBI): domain Eukaryota; kingdom Metazoa; phylum Mollusca; class Cephalopoda; order Octopoda; family Octopodidae; genus Octopus; species Octopus bimaculoides. The sequence goes on along the minus strand of NC_142949.1, from coordinate 31,124,286 downwards.
TAATTTATCGACCCCGAAAGGATGAAAGGCAAAGTCGACCTCGGCGGAATTTGAACTCAGAACGTAACGGCAGACGAAATACCGATATGCATTTCGCCCAGCGTGCTAACGTTTCTGCCAACTCTCTGTCACGGGTCATTACTTTTGTGATGATAATTATTTCTAATTTAGGTACAAAACCAATAATGGTAAAGAGGAGTAGTTGGAGTTAGTCGATATCATTGAATCCACTACTTGACTGGAACTTTATCGACTCCAAAGAAGGCGAAAAGAAAAGTTAATATCAGCCGGATTGCATCTTTGACTGAAAAAGATTAGAAAGAAATGGCGAAAAGCGTTTAACCGGTGCTGAACAAACCTGCCCAATGTGTGTGTGTCTGGGGGGGGGGGGGGGTCTGTGCATCTGTCTGTGTCTCTGTGTGTGTGTCTCTGTGTGTGTTTGCGTGCGGGTGTTTGTGTATGTCTTTGATCGTGCGTGTGTTTGTTTGCGAGCGTATGTGTGTGAGATTGTGCGTTTGTGCTTGTGAGCATGTGTGTATGTATGTGTTTGTGTGTGTGTGCGTGTGTGTGTTTGAAAGCGTGTGTGTATGTGCGTGTATTTGTGTATATTTGTGTATGGTTTGTACGTATTTGTGTGTGCTCATATATACCTTTGAGTGTGTATGTACGTCTGTATATATGCATGTCTGCTTGCGGATATCTGTCTATGAATGTGTGTGTATGTGTGTTTGAATGTTTGCACTATGCTTGCGTAGATATGTCTGTGTGTGTGTGTGTGTGTGTGTGTATGTGTGTGTGTGTATGTGCGTTTGTGTTTGCATGTGTATTTGTGTATGTTTGCATGTATGCATATATGTATGTTTGTACGTATGCATGTACGTTTGAGTATATTTATCTATATGTGTATGTGTTTGAAAAATCAATAGTACTATTCATATACAATACCATTAGATATTTCATATGAAAGGTTCCGATTCTTGTCTTGAAATGTGGTGGAATATTCATTTCTATTATGTTTTAATACATTCAAAGAAATATCGACCTTTCATAATAACTAAGTGATAACTCTTCCGTATTTCAGTCACAGTTCATATATGTTTTATGCATTAAAATATATTCTATGCTTTTAAGATTGAATAGCTTTGGTGTATATGTAATAGGAAGGTATTTTTTTCTTGATTATAATATTAAGTAGAAGCTATATAAGATGAATATATTAATATATAATATAATGTTGAAAATACTTAACGTAAATGACTTGTTCAAATAAAAACCCATGAACACAAACACATGTTTATAAGTAAATGTATATATATATATATATATATATATATATATATATATATATATATATATATATATATATATATATACATATATATATATATATACATATATATATACATATATATATATATATACATATATATATACATATATATATATATATATATATATACATATATATATATATATATACATATATATATATATATATATATACATATATATATATATATATACATATATATATATATATATACATATATATATATATATACATATATATATATATATACATATATATATATACATATATATATATATATATATATATATATATATACACATATATATGTATGTATGTATATATATATATATATATGTATGTACATATATATATGTATGTATGTATATATATATATGTATGCATATATATATATATATGCATGTATATATATATATATATATATATGTATGTATGTACATATATATATGTATGTATGTATATATATGCATGTATATATATATATATATGTATGTATGTACATATATATATGTATGTATGTATATATATATATGTATGTATGTATATATATATGTATGTATGTATATATATATATGTATGTATGTATATATATATATGTATGTATACATGTGTGTGTGTGTGTGTGTGTGTGTGTGTGTGTGTGTGTGTGTGTGTGTGTGTGTGTGTATATGTATGCACACGTAGCCAGATATTGAGTTCTTTATCTGATAACTGTTATTTGTATTTCAATATCTCTATATTAAATACATTCATTAAAGCATTTTTATATAAACATGTACACAAAGGCACGCATATCTATCTATCTGTCTATTCACCAATATAATTTATATATATATATATATATATATATATATATATATATATACTCCAAGAAAATTAGGGGTTGTGAATCCAACCCACTAAGGGATAATATCCATCCAATATACTGTTGGGAGGATGCCCAATTATTATTACACGTGTTTTTACCACGTGCAATAAATGGGTGCGGGTAAAAGGAAATTTTACCCTTAATTTATATAGCAATAATTCTTATTGCTATATATATATTTGATTAATAAATTCAAAAAAGGATGAAAATATTTTACAAGAATTTTATCAGGAAGCTAGTGTGTAAAAAAATTATAAGGGAAATTTCCATTCTCAAGAATATAATTATTCGTTTATATTTATATAAGGGCATTACTACAGAATAATGCCACACACTAGACTTCCCAAGTAAACACATTTTAGTACCGAATGCGAGGAAAGCAACCATCAGAAGAAACCAACTTTCTTTTAAATAACTCAACTATGTATCGACCGATTTCGCGATTACTAGAATGACACTTTGGGTGAAAACAGTCACTGTATGCATTGATTGGTCATTAAAATATATACACGAGATTACGTATCTACTAAGTCAAGTTATTTTAAATAAAAAGTAATAAAGGAAATAAAAAGAAAGAATAAGAATAAAGAAAAAAATTACATGGATGGTAATCGTTCGCATGGTGAAAATTCTCTTCTCAATACGTTTTACGTACCAGTTAAAACAATCTTTTGCATTTCTTGCATGGATTTTAAACCAAAAATCAATCTCAAGTAATTTTTTGATCATTCTATGTGCTCCTACCATCATTGGTATTGTAACAGCCTTGAGATGGAACACTTATCAATTTGAACCAGCAAATCTTTATATTTTTTGAGCTTGTCAAATTCTTTTGGCGAGGTATTATGATCACAAGGAATGCTCGTGTCAATCAATGAACATAGTTTATTGCTTTTGTCTTCCACAGCTATATCTGGTTTATTAGCTTTGATGGTTCTATCTGTATGTACACGGAAGTCATAAAGAACCGTTATATTTTCTCCTTCAGTTACAGCCTCAGAGCGGTGCTTATTCCACTTGTCAACAGTTTTGATTTTATAATATCAGCACATTAACCAGTGTAGATATTGGCCAACACTGTCATGTCTTGATTTATACGCCACTGGTGCTAAAACATTGCAACCAGAGATTAGGTGGTCCACTGTTTCAATCTCATCCCTGCAGATCCAACAATTTGGCTCTACTTCATTTCCCATCACATTGGCGTGGTAGTTCCGGGTCAATAAGCTTTGACCTTGAGCGAGTAAACTGAAGCATTCGATCTCTGCTTTTATCCCCGAGCTCCGTAGCCACTGGTGGGTGTGCTTCTGATCAACATCAGCTTCTTTGCTACGGGCCATATATTTGCCATGCAAAGGTTTCTGCCCCCACCTATCAGAAAATTGCTCATGCGCTTTTTCCCTTGTCATTAATTTCACCTTCTTTCCAACAACAGTTGCTGCACGTCCCTCATGCTGTTCAATCTGGGTAGCATACACGAACTCAATAGCAAACGTTTTGCTCACTTTAGTGAGCTTCTTACGCCTCTCTTTTTCAACGAGTTTTTGCATCCAATCGTTAGATGTCTCAAGATATTTGGCCTGTCCAATTGTGGTGATTTTGTAAGAGAGCTCAAACTGGATCAAGCCTCGAACTCCTTTTGCTCAGGGAAGGTAAAGACGATCCACGTCTAACTTTGGGTGGTGTATCCTTTTATAAGTCAGCGGCTTACGTATTTTTCTGTCAATTTTCCTTATTTCACTGATATTCCAATTCAACACATTGAAGCTATAAAATGGAACTGCTAAGGAATTTATGGCGAACACCTTATGTGCATTTAGTTTAAAATTTCAGCACTGCTCAAACACACCTATAACATTGCTTTACGATCTCTTTCAAATTTGCTTAATGAATGCCAGAGCTTTCATTTATATTCGGTATTTATGTTTGTTCTTGTTCAAGTTCTTTTACAATTGTGTGAACACCTAACACCTCTGAATTTGATGTCTTGACATTACTGCAATGTGGTCTTGGCACATATATCAAGTGCAAACTTCATCCCGATGTCATCACTCAATGTTTCTATAGCACCTAAGAGGTCTTCAAGTTCATTATTTTCTTTTCCATAGAGTTTTTTAGTAATCCATATAAAATACATTGCTTATTTACTTGTCAATTTTATATCCACACCCTGTTCTGAAAAGTTCACTTGTAAGGGGATTTAGAGCTGCAAAAACATTAGATGTTATTATTATTACTATTATTATCATTGCGTGAACAAGCAGTGCATGGCATCGAAGTGACACTGGGGTAAAATATACGAAGCCCATTATACCCATCATGATTACCCGTCTGATAAGAGTACACTAGGTACATGCATCACAACCATATGTGCGTGACATTTATTATTATTATTATCGATCATCGTCATCATCATCATCACCACCATGAAAATATTAATTACTTTATAGATAACATATAAACCTGAGGATATTTTTCAGGAAACAATTTTAAAGGATTATTGTCATTAAACTCTCACACCTATCCAAGATTTTCTTTCATTTACTTTTTTTTTTTTTTTTTTGAAACCAGTAAATAACTCTTTATTATTGTTTTTCTAAACAAGATAATTAATAACTAATTATCCTATTATTCATGTTTATTTGCCTTACCACACACACACAAATCTATATACATGTATATATACATGTATATATATATATACATATATATATATATGTGTGTATGTATGTGTACATTTATATGTACATATGTGTGCGTGTGTGTGTGTGTGTGTGTGTGTGTGTGTGTGTGTGTGTGTGTGTGTGTGTGTGTGTGCATGTAAATATTACCGTCTCGGAACATTTCTCTTTGATATTTCACTCTTTTTCATTTTCTCTTTTATTATTTTTTTTTTCGTAATCTGCATATACGTTATCTATACAAGTTCGTATTTCCATATTCATTGTTTCATTCTTCGTACTACTACTACTACTACTACTACGACTGATATTGCTGCTGCTGCTACTATTACTCCTCCTCTTACTACTACTACTACTACTACAATCACATTCACCCTTACCACCATCGCTCCTCCTACCACCAACACCACCAACACTACTACTATATATTCGTGCTTCTCTTTAACTTTTATGTACGTTTTTCTTTCTTTTGAATTTCTTATTAATATTCTCTTGAACATCGCAGCAGCGCACTCGAATATCGAAGAGACAGAAGACGCTAAAGAAAGAAAGAAAAGCAACAACACGCAGACATGCGCAGAGAACACACGCAGACACACTCATACAGACACATGTGTCTTAGATTAAGCCAACAGGCTGAAAGAACAAAGATGATGTACAGACAACATTTTGTATCTCTCATAATTATTGTCATTTCTACTTATATCTTCCCAGTATTTCTTCCACGATCCCAGTAAGATAAGAAGAGCACAAAGGCAAGACTAAAAAGACAAATCAATCAAACGAAAAGAATAATTGACGTGAACAAGCTAACGAGAGCGTCTCCATATCAGTGGTTCTCAACTCGGGTGTATATGGCCTTTGGGACCAATGTATGATGTTAATGTTAACATTTATATGCATCAAACTGGTCACATTTTTTAAAATATTCAAAAGTATCTATACAATTTTTTTATGCAATTCTTAATAATATTTAATTAGAAAAATATGTTAGTAGTTTTTAGACATCGAATGGCTGTGACAGAATAGACATAAAAGACATAGAAATAAAAAAAAAGGAACAGAAATTGGGTGAGAGCCACATACGGTCGTTATGTCTGCTCAAAATAGCAGACAAGTAAGTCTGAAATAACACGATATCGTTATAAAAAGTGCAATTTGAGTAGTGAAACACCTTGAAAAGCTGTTTGAACAAAAAGCGATGATTCCTGTAAGAATTCTCTAGATTATAAGATTATTTCCTGATGAAACGGAGACTAAACAAACAAGAGCAACAAACATCACCTGGACATGCAAGGAACAAAGAATTTTGCTGTATCACGGTATCATTTATTCTAGTGGACTGTATGCATTGAGTGTGGTACAGAGACGGCTGTATGCTGAAAGATATGCAGCGACAGAGCAGAAGGGAAACGTCTCCTTTTGTTGCAAGACTGAAAGGAAATATCAGCATAGGCGCGAGTGTGGCTGTGTGGTAAGAAGTTTCGCTGTCAACCTCACAGTCCCAGGTTCAGTCATACTGCGTGTCACTTTGGGCAAGTATAATTTTTCTATAGCGCTGTTATGGAATTCGGTAGACGGAAACTGTAAGAAACCCGTCTTATATATATGTATATGTGTGTATTTGTGTGTGTGTGTATGTGTGTGATTGTGTCTATGTTCGTCCCCCGCCACCGCTTGACAATTGGTGTTGTTGGGATTACGTCCCCGTAACTTAGCGTTTCGGCAAAAAAAGTCCGAAAGAATAAATACCAGGCTTTAAACAAAAATAAGTACTGACGCTGTTTCATTCGACTTAAAATTCTTAAAGGCAGTTCTCCAACATGACCGCAGCCTAATGAGTGAAAGAAATAAAAGACAAAAGATGTTGAAATCATTCACTTTAAACTGTAGAAGTGAAGCTGCCTAACGACCTGTAAAGGCATGAGCTGAGCAATACCATAAAACTTGTCAATTTTATTAAATCTAGTCCACACAGTGCAAGAATCTTCAGTTTATTATGTGAGAATATGGAAAGTCTGCTAGAAACTTTATAGCTATATACTGAAGTGGGTTGGGTTCAGGTGAGAAAGTTTTGGTCAGCTCTTTAGAAATGCGTATTGAAATTTGTAAATATCTCCCAAGGCATCTCTTTTAACATTCAACCAAGTTACAAGTGTTGGACGGAAAAAAAAAATCGTATATTTTTCTTCTATATTCTTTATTTGAATGAATATTCATATACAGCTATGTTCTAAGTAAAACATATACTGAACTAAAGTATAAACAAAATTCTACGGTGACTACATAGCTAAAGATGGTCTCAAGAGTTTTGAAAGCAAAGTTGGTAGACTTTTACACCTTTACATGTGACGTTTTAGCACCAATAGACAGAGTTTGCCAATATCTACACTGGTTAATATGTCGGCATTATAAAATCAAAACTGTCGACAAGTGGTTGTAACAGAGGCAGAAAACGGTTCGCTTCTTTAGGTCTTTCCAGTATATACAGACAGGACCATCAATAAACCTGATATTGTTGTGAAAGACCAAAACAATAAAGTCGGTTTATTGATCGACATGAGGATTCTTGTGACCATGCTGGAGCACACCATTAATTTTTACTATACTTTTGTTAGTCCTCCTTTTAGAGTGGTCATTTGGTGTGGCTGCGCTTATTTTGTAGTTTGTTTGTTTATAACCAAATATAATTTCTCCAAGAAAAGATACACGTTATTTATATTTTGCAGCATTTGGCTGACATATATAAATGCAGAACTGCGTAATTCTCTGTCTGAAAATTCATGTGTAGACTCGCTAAACTTAACTTTTTCGTGTGAAGAAAGCAAACATTGCAATGCATTTTAATTTAAAACCAGAAATCCAACATGTGGAACTGACAAAATTTTAGATTGCCTTATTAATGGAATATTTTACGCGAAAGCTTTAAAAGTATTAATGCAATTTCAGGCTATATATTTATGTGAAAAATCACTTAATGTGCCTTTTTACATTATTCAATGAGAGACAGAAAATATGTTTATAGATAAATTGAATAAATTGAATAAATAATTCAGAAATTAAGCGAGGTGGCAGAATGTTTAACGGTAGTTTATCCGTCTTTACGTTCTGAGTTGAAATTCCACTTTGCCTTTCATTCTTTTGGAGTCGATAAATCGAGTACCAGTAAAACACTAGGGTCGGTAAAATCGTGTTTTACGCTCCCTCGAATTTGCTGGGCTTGAGGCAAAATTTAGAACCAATATATTCAAAATCACGGTGAATTTTTTTTTAAACCATGTTTTTTTCTTATTTTTAAAATCTGTATTTCCTATTTCTGTTAGTCATTGGACAACGTCCATGCCTAAAGAAGATGCCTAAAGAATATATATATATATATATATATATCTGCGACAGGCTTCATTCACTTTCCGTGTGCCAAATACAATCACAAGGCTTTGGTCAGCCCGTGGCTATAGAAGAAGACACTTGCCCAAGGTGCCGCATAGTGGGGCTGAACCTGGAACCGTGTGTTGGGGAAGAAAGCTTCTTAGCACACTACCACGCCTGCGCATGTGTGTGTGTGTGTGTGTGTGTGTGTGTGTGTGTGTGTGGGTGTGTGTGTGTGTGTGTGTGTGTGTGTGTATCTATATAATAGATAATACATGAAGTGTGTATTGTATTTACGAAAGAATCTCATTCGCGTTTTGAGGGGAGATATAGAGATGATAAAATAAAACTAAAACGTGTCTCAATTAAATTAAACGGTCAAGGCATGTTGATACTGAACACACACACACACACACACACACACACACACACACACACACACAAATAGCAATTAAAGACGTGTAAAGAATGCTGAAAACAAAAAAAAATAGTGTGAATAAAGATGTAGGAACAAGAAAAGAAACGATATTTGATTAAAGATGTGTAATATATGAGCATCTTTTGATACCTGGTGTAGTTTTATATATATATGTGTGTATGTATATGTATGTGTATGTATATATATATATATATATATATATATATATATATATATATATATATATATATATATTTATTTATATATTTATTTATATATTTATATATATTTATATATATACATATATATATATATATATATATATATATATATATATACACGCACAAATGTGTGTGTTTGCGAATGTGTGAGTGTTTTATTGGAGTATAATTTATCAAATAAACACATTCAATTGGCAAGGTTCTTTAGGTCACAGTAACATCCAACGTGACGAATTTATATATATTAAATCCCTAATTTCACACACCTATTTATGTACCTTCATATTAGACAGAATTATACAAACATGCACACAATATAGAACCTCTTCTATACGTAACGTATTAGATAAAGGAAAATAATCAGGATTTATATGGTATATACTCCGTTATTATTATTATTATTTGTTCGAGTTTAATCTAATCTTAAAGAAATAACATCCATCATAACTTGGAATGTGACTCACATGAAATTTTAATTAAATCTCATCGTTAATAATCACGAGGCAAACATTATAAGGCTGTAGAGATATAATACATGCAGTCATGCGTGCACATACATACGTACGCGCGCGCACGCGCGTACAGACACACGTACGTGTACGTGCGTGTGCGCGTGTCTGTGTGTGTGTGTGTGTGTGAATGTATGTATGCATACAAGTATACACAAATATTTGTTTGTGTATACATACATATATATATATAGAAAAATGTTGGGTGAATTTTTTATATGGATTTACGTGCTCGTGCCCATCGATGTAGATCCAATAAAAATACAAAAGAAAAAGAGTGAGGATCCTGATTCGAACTAACGACACACACAAATGTATTCTCTACAGGAAAAAGTAGAGATAGTCAAGAAATTTACTCAACGGTGAAAGCTCAGGTGTTTTCGGCTCCGACTTTGACGACAAAGGATCTATAATGCAATTCGTTCAATTTACTAAGAGCGTGGTAAAACATTGAGCACTGATTCATTTATCGCTGTGTTTTTTTTTTTTTTTTAATAAACCCACGGGATATACGAGAATATTTTCATTGCAATTTTTTGCTGTGATCTTTATGTAGTTTAAGTCGGGTTCGTTGACACAACTATTCTCTCTTTACCATGGAAATTAGCATTTAACGATTCGGTTTGACCTCCCTGGGCAGTGTATGACTATCGGCTCATTTTGAATTTGTAGTTGTTGATGCTGTTCATTTTCGTGTTGTCATTTGAGATAGAACATAAATTTGGCCAATGTTATTGTTTACCAAACCATTTTCGATTTTCGCTAAAGAACTTTTCACTCATGATCTGTTTGTCAGTAAGTTATTACCTGTCACATGTTACTGGTGCTCTTCTGTGACCTTTAGCTATCAGTTTGGCTGACCTTTATCTTTCAATTTGTCTATGACCACTAACTCTTAGCTTTCTCTGACAAATAGTTATTTCAGCTGTTGTTTACTGCTATAAGTTCCCGTTCGTCAATCAGTAGATAAAAATCATTCGAAAAATATCTCGAAATAAAATATATACTCAAGGAACCCCACGAAGAAAAGCATAAATTCTGATGAGAGATACCTCCTTCCTCCAAACAAAATATTTAGGCTGTTAGAGCAGGAGATATCCTTTTGTTAACAAACGTGAAAGAGATCTAAACTTAATGATCGTCATAAGATTGCTTGAAGTTGATTGAGACCTATAATGATACGGGTGGGTGCAGCAGTTTGGACGCTACCTATTCGGCACGGCTG
>NC_142949.1:31058665-31101165 GCF_046866305.1 Octopus bimaculoides | reverse complement strand
AGATAGATAGATAGATAGATAATTAGATAGATAGATAGATAGATAGATAGATAGATAGATAGATAGATAGATAATTAGATAGATAGATAGGTAGATAGATAATTAGATAGATAGATAGATAGATAGATAATTAGATAGATAGATAATTAGATAATTAGATAGATAGATAATTAGATAATTAGATAGATAGATAATTAGATAATTAGATAGATACATTTCTTTTATTAGCCACACAGGGTTCAACGAAGATGGGACAAATACAATGTAGAGCTTTTCTTTTTGGGAGGGGGAAGGAAGGAAAAAAAAAAAAAAAAATTGGTGGTGTCGATCAAAAGGGATCGTAGGAAGGGAAAAAGGGGGAGTTCGATCAAAAGAGATCGGAAAAAAAGATAGATAATTAGATAGATAGATAGATAGATAATTAGATAGATACATTTCTTTTATTAGCCACACAGGGCTCAACGAAGATGGGACAAATACAATGTAGAGCTTTTCTTTTTGGGAGGGGGAAGGAAGGAAAAAAAAAAAAAAAAAAATTGGTGGTGTCGATCAAAAGGGATCGTAGGAAGGGAAAAAGGGGCAGTTCGATCAAAAGGGATCGAAAAAAAAAGAAAAGGAAAGGCCGATCAATAGGGATCGTGTATCACACAGTAATGTTCTCGTGTAAAAAGAGGGGAGGACAGTTTAGGTTTAGCCGTGGAAGGAAAAGCCCACGGAAAAGACCACGGTAACCTTGGTCAATATTCTCATTGAAGAAACTATAACAGTAAGTGACTCTCTTTTGCCTTTTTGTTTTATTTTTTTTTTCTTGTTCATAGGGTTATGCTCAAGATGGCTCCGTCGTTCACACGTGCCATCCTTGCTACATTCACCCATCTTTTTTTGAAGCATTCACTAGACAAGACTTCCCTTTCTACTCTCAACTTCCTCTTCAGGTGATACTTGAAGAAGTTGATGAGAGATTGCCCAGAGAGGAAAGTCTTTGTCTCTAGACCTTTCAGACGCGTCCACCATACACATTCTTTCGCCATAGCCACAAGTACGATGAAAATAGCTCTTCCTTCCCGTTTAAAGGAAGGAGGCGCGACAATATTCACGATAGACTCGGCTGATAGACCGACTCGTCCCACACGCGATAGCAGTTGTTCGACGTAAGCCCACAGCTCGGAAATGGTGGGACACTGTACGAGTGCGTGCAGAACGGTTTCGTCGCTCTGCCGGCATCTCGGACAGGTCGGCCCCGTGTTTCTCGAGCCATGCCTGTAGAGCTTATCCCGAACGGGTAGTGCTTCTCGATAGCACTGCCAGGCCAGGGATAATTAGATAGATAGATAGATAATTAGATAGATAGATAATTAGATAGATAGATAATTAGATAATTAGATAGATACATTTCTTTTATTAGCCACACAGGGCTCAGCGAAGATGGGACAAGTACAATGTAGAGCTTTTCTTTTTGGGAGGGGGAAGGAAGAGATAGATAGATAATTAGATAGATAGATAGATAGATAGATTCGTACATAAATACGTATGGCTATTCGTTGTTATATGGCGGATGTAATTTTGTATTCAGAAATTAATGAGAAGAGCAGGTGTATATGAAGAAATGCCAGAGTTATACAATTGATGTGTCAACATTAATTATACATACGTTGTGCCGACAATAATTCTTGCTACACACCAGCGACAAAAACCACTACCAGTTGACTACCACTACGATTACAACTATCAGTACAACAACAACTACTACTACTACTAATACTACAGCTGTTGCTATTACGGCTATTCCTTTTACCAGAATATATTGTTTTCTTTCATAGCAAAGCTTTTGTTTCCAAGAATTCTGTTTTCTCTGCTTCATATTTAATTTCTTTTCATCTTCAACATTGTCTTTCTTATTGTGAATTACTTTCAGCATATATTTTTACATGCATATATGTATATGTGTGTGTGCATGTGTGTGTGTGTGTGAGTGTGTGCGTGTGAGTGTGTGCATGTGCGTGTTGTTGGGAGCATGTGTGTTGTGGGGTGTGTATGTGCGTATGTAGGTCGTAATTACATGTGTGGTTATGCGCATTTGTACAAATAATTTTGTAGAATACACACACACACACACACACACATATATATATATACATGCCTTACTGTATAGTAAGAGGTTGGCTTCCCAACTATATGTTTCTGAGGTCAATCTCACTGCATCGTAGCATCTTGGGCTAGTGTTTGACACTATTGTCTCTGGCCGACCAAAGACTTGTGAGTGGATTTGGTAGACGGAAACTAAAATACACCCGTCGTATATGTATGTGTGTGTCTTTGCTTGTCTGTCTGACTGTCTCTCCGCCTGTGTTTGTCCCCCGCCTCCTGTATCGGTGTGTTTACCCCCCCCCCCCCCACCATGTCTCCATAAATAAGCGATTTAATACAAAAAAAAACGCCGATGGAATAAATCCCAGGATTTCAAAAACTGGGGTTGATATATTCGACTATAAATTCTTCAAGGCACTGCCCCAGCATGGCCACAATCTAATGACTGAAAGAAGTAAAAGATAATATATATGTATATACACAGACACGCAAACTTACAGTGTATTGCATTGTACTAACTACTTTGATTCGTGCTTCTGACATCCAGGTGAAAAACAGATAATGCAGGTGATAAACTATTCTCACTTAAAATCCAATACTTAGCCGCTGCACTAAATGTTCGTCTTCAATTTCTTCTACATCTTTTTTTTTCTTTTTTGTTAAAATTTTCAGAAGACATTTACGAACGAAAAGAATTGAATTTACATTAGATTGTATTGTGCAAACAACGTCTTCATTTGTTACTTCTAAAGCGACGAACGAGCCGAGTCGCGAGAGCATCAGATAAATTGCCTTGAGGTATTCAGTACACCTTTCTGTGCTCTGAGTACAAATATCATCGAAATCAACTTCCCTTTTCACCATTTCAGGGTTGATAGATAAAATACAAGTCTTGTACTAATGTTCATTAATCTCTTTCTTCCTTGCTCATTCATTCCCTTTCATTCTCATTCTTTCTCTCATTCTCTTTCAGGAGAATCCGTTTGCTGTTAAAACTTGTAAGGATTCTGCTCTGTCAGGTCCTCAATCTCTCCATAATACTGATTTCAAATTATGGCACAAGGCCTGCAAGTTCAGGCGATGAGGTAAGTCGATTATATTGGCCCCAGTGCTCAACTAAAACTATTTTATCGATCCGAGGAATGAAAGCTAAGTCGTCCTCGGCGGAAATTCTTCAGAATATTGTGCATTGTCACATCAGCACCGTCACTATCTACTTTTCCATTTGAAAATGTTACTGTTGTCTATCTAATAATGTTTCTTAAATAAGATTTAAGTTGACGAAAACCACCTGTTTTTAATCATTCCCTTAATAATTAAGTTAATGAGGTAATCAATGTCGTTTATGACTGTTCAAGAATTGTTGGTTGACATCCTATCAGAGACTCTCATTTGTTTACAAGACAAATAAATTACAATTACTGAAAATTACCAAAACACACAAGATATATTGACTTATATCTTCTTTCGTTTTCAATTCAAATTTTTTAGTCAAATGAATCGACCGTAGTACTTATTGTTTTTTTTAAAGCCTGATACTTATTCTATCGGTCACGTTTGGCGAACCTTTACAGCAAGTCCGAGGCTGTGGACAACGACCGAACCCAGCTTCCAACAATTTCTCTGAGTCCAATCTCTACAAAAAGGTTTATTGCCTCTAATTCATTTACACTAAGTTCAAACAATACTGTATTTTCTGTCTTTACTGAGGAAAAGGCCTTTGATATTCTCTCCCCAGAGAACTGTCATCTCTACAATCTTTACTACCTTCTTTTCTTTGCAGAATGTAACAAGGTCAAGCAGTCTGGTAGTAAAATGTGAGAACTGATATTTACCATCAAGGTCAACAGAAACCTCCCAGTTTCATAGAAGGAATATTGTAACATTTATCATCAAAGCTAAAGGCTTCCTATTAAAATTCATTTCAGCTATTCTGATTGAAAACTGTTCTGTAGTAAACGATACAGCTATTATAAATTTAGTGAATAGTTCGTTGAAATGCAGCAACTACTTGTACAGTTTAATTAAAATTTGATAAAGAAGTGTTATTTTTCCTTTGCATTGTAATGGCTTCCGTTATTCTTAAATTTCAATAGCAATTCTTTTAGCAAGATAAATTATTTATTTTTCTATTCTACTTGAGAAGGATACCTGAAAATCACATAGTCTCCTGTAGTCATATCATTAAGGAAATAGCCAAACAAAAAATATTAAAAATATATAATTATTAAATAGGTGCAGGAGTGACTGTGTGGTAAGCAGCTTGCTTCCCAACCACGTGGTTCCCGGTTCAGTCCCACTGCGTGGCACCTTGGGCTAGTATCTTTTACTATAGTTTCGGGCCGACCGAAGACTTGTGGATTTGGTAGACGGGAACTGGAAGAATCCCGTCGAATATATATGTACATATACAGATTTTTACAGTTCCAGTGATGGACTAGATCTGTAGTCTTCGAGTTAGCTTCTCTTTTCTGACTTTGAGAAGCCTAATTTCTCAAGGTCGGTATTTAGGCATATCCTTCAGGCTTCCTTAACATGAATGACAAGGGGTTTACAGAAAGTATAAACAGCACCAGAGAGAGGCTGTCTCCTTGGAATATGCTTTGCGATACTGTATTCTATCGGTGATAATACAGTCACCCTTTGTGAGATGGTGACCCACGATGAAATCAGATCAGCTAAGGGTTTGACTATTCTCACTGGAACTTTAGCAAGTTGAAGGGCTTCTAGTATCCATGCATTATGCATGCGTGTATGCATGCATTAGCTGCAGCTACCACACAGTTTCCGTCTACCAAATTCTTCAGAAGCTGTTGTTCGACCCGAGACTATTGTAAAAGACATGTGTTCATGTTGTTCTCAAGCAGTGGAACTAAACCGAAAACGCCGTGGTTTCAAAGCGAGTTTCTTAACAACACAGCCATCGCTGCGCCTAATCTAACGTATTACACACCGTCTTCATCCCCTCATTTTATTAACATCTAGCACTACATTATTAGCCGTGCTCCTTGTTTCAGATGTGATAGTTTGGTTTAATGAAGATTTAGTATGTATATACACTCCTTGTGAGATTTCTATCTGGTATACTACACTTCTTTATAAAGACAGCAACCTGTTTGAAATGTTAAAAAAAAATTATTATTTAGAAAATATGAATATAGATCAGCGATTATATTGATAACAAAGGCATCTATAAAAGGATTCTCTGAGAAGAGGAAAAATTTTAAAGAACGAAATGCAAAACACTTAATATGATATGAAGAATATAAACTAATGGTGATTCTACACTGAAGTTTACCTGAGAAAGAGAATAGCATTAAAACGAAATATCAGGTAAAAATAAAAGCTTCAAAGAAGAGGAAAAAACACCTTATTTAGGTAAAGGCAACGTGCTTTAGATAAGAAGCGTGTGTGCGTTTATGTGTGCAAGATTCTTTACCTACATACATGTGTATATGTGTGTGTGACTGTATGCGTATATAGAGGGAGATATAGATATATATATAGATAGATTTTAAGACGGAGTTATATACAGAAACAGATATATATATATATATATATATATATATATATATATATATATATATATATATATATATATATATTTATTATGCATATATACTTATTATACGTATATATAAATATATATATACACACACATATGTATCTATATTTACAAACATATGTACACGTAATGTATATATATATATATATATATATATATATATATATATATATATATATATATATATGTACACGTAATGTGTGTGTGCGTGTGCGTGTGTGTGTGTGTGTGTGCATGTATGTAAATGAAGAAAATAGAAAGGCATCCAAGTTTAGGTGGGATGTATATTGCGGAAAAGATGGGGAAAGATGGGGATTGGTGGGGAGGTGGCGAAGTAGGGGAAGGGGGAAGGTGGGGGAAGGTCCTTCTGGTTTTAAAAACAGCTTAGAGATTTTTATCTAAAAACCTTCAAATCGGTAATGTAAAGAATAAGCCTGTATATATGTATGCATGTATGTATGCATGTATGTATGTACGTATGCATGTATGTCTGCTTGCATATATATATATATATATGTGTGTGTGTGTGTGTGTGTGTGGATGTTCGTACATATTCATGTAAGTACGTCCGAACGTATACGTATATATGTAGGTATCTAGTTAGTTATGTATATGTGTGTGTATTTGCATAAAATTGCTATATATACTTGTATTTATAGATACACGTATGCATAATAGGTTTCAAAATATAAATCTACGTTTGTCTGTGTATATATACATACACATGTATGCATGTATGTGTATATATATATACATATATATATATATATATATATATATATATATATATATACGCATGTATTGGTGTATGTAAATATATATTATATAGAAATATACACATGTATATTAATGTATATACGCAAATATATGTGTGAAGGTTTGTTATGCATGTATGTAAAAAATAAATGTTTTATACATGGGTGTGAGTGCATGTGTTTATCTGTGTGTGTGTGTGTGTGTGTGTGTGCATGCATGTGTGCGTGTACACTTGTGTTTCTGTGTGTGTACGTATCTTTAACTTGATATGTTTAAGTGGATATTTCTTTATCAAATAACCAATGAGTAGGGAAAAAGTGTGAGAGTGACAACACAGAAGGGACGTAAGTGCGATGAGTGACAACATGAAATATGGGGAAGAAATTATATTTCTTCTAAAGAGAAATTTATTGCAATAATAGTCCTATTAATCTAAACAAAACAATTTCCAAACACACAATTTTTGACTTAGTTATATCTCAAAATAAAAATAAATTTTACAAAAGATTTTCTTTAGTTTCGTACATGGAGACATAAATATTAATTTCATGCGGCATAAAACGCATATATACACATACAGATGCATATATATACACGATGCGCATGTGTGAGTCCATACATATACGTATATACGTGTGTATAGCTATATCTTTCTATGTATACACACACACTCACATCGTGTATATGTATAAATCTGTGTATGTACTTTTCATGTGGTATATATACTTATACATACATACATATATATATACATATATATATATATATATGTCTGTATCCATATGTGTGTGATGTGTGTGTATGTTACTCTTTGTCTTTTTTTTTATAAAATATCAACATAGCATTACAGTCTAGAAATACTCGATCATTTTTGGAGAGTACATATTTACCATATAGTTGTAATAGGAGTGATAGTGACTTCGAAGTTTCACCCGACTCTTCTACCTCTCTTTGGAAAAGTATCATATATACACACACACACACACACACACATATATATATATACAGAGAGAGAGAGAGAGGGAGAGAGGGAGAGAGAGAAGCATAAATATACACCTATATACATACCCACACACAATGACACATATACATACATACATATATATATACACCTACTTATACGTACACACACGTTCTATGCTCGGGTCAAGGCATAGAACGCAGTCCACAATATCAGCAATGGGGCCCGACAGCATATGCTGGTTTATCTCCCGCCGCATCATGCTGGTTCCCTACGCCATTGAGCAGCATCCACTTCACTCATCCGTCCACAAACACTCTCCAAGGTTTCCTATCATTTATAAAATCTCTTGCCTCTCTCACTCCAACACCTCTAACCACCAAAGCTTTCCTCACTCCATCCATCCACAAAAACCGCGGTTTGCCTCTGGTTCTGCTGCCTACCACATCTGCCTTCATCACTCTCCTTACGATCTGCTTCTCCTCCATCCTCTCCATGTGGCCTATCCACCTCAACATTCGTCTATCCATTTTGGTTATTAGTTTTTCTCTCATTCCTGCTCGTCTTCGCTCCTCATCCTGTCCATCCGTGTCACACCAACCATAGCCCTCAGACATCTCATCTCAAACACATTTAGTCGCCTTGTTTCCGCCATTCTCAGCCCCCATGTCTTTTCCCCATAAACCATTGTCAGCAGAATCACTCCCTCTATACACACCTCTTTTCCCTGTCATGCTCAACTTTTTATCACTCAGCATAACTTTTCCACAATTCCAAAGTATGTCAGAGATAATAACATAAGATTGCGTTCTTTATAATTTCTCAGAATAATGACTTGTATTTGACACCATCTGAGGACAAATTTAAAATAACTGTTTCAGTATGCAGGGAAATTATATCTTCTGTAACTTCAATCTTAATTTCTATAACCAATTTACCTCCCCTTTTCCTGGAGCGACACCATGATTTTCTAGGATAATTAGCCTGCTTTCACTAAGAAGCATAATTGAATTCATTAAAAAAATTTCCGTTCCGCATAATCCAGTACATCATCCCCTAACTTAATTACATTTAAACTTTCACTTTTCTGTCCTTTGAAATTACTAGTCTTCTCGTTTTTATTTATTTAATTTTTTGTTTCTTGGTTAGCCTATACAGGTTGATATCGGTTTCAAATTTTGCCATAGGGATTAAAATGTTTCGAGTCGGGGGTAATTGATTGCATCGACCCCAGTATTCAACTGGTTCTTATTTTATCGACCCCGAAAGGATGAAAGGTAAAGCTGACCTCCAAAGAATTTTTGATCTCACAACATAAAGACGGACGAAATGCTGCTATACATTTCGCCCGGCTGATATATATATATATATATATATGTATATATATATATATATATATATATATATATATATATATATATATATATATATGTGTGTGTGTGTGTGTGTGTGTGTGTGTGTGTGTGTGTGTGTGTGTGTGTATATATATATATTTAATCCTTTATATTGAACACTCAATATTTCATATATTCAATAAGACATATTCCATATATTCAATAAGACATTCAATACTTCATTTCATTGTACCATCCATTTTTATATTATATATTCCACATCCCACATTAATTTTACAAGAATATGAATAAAACATAAAAAACAGACAAAGTTGGAACTCTTTTAAATAAAATAATATATATTCCTCTATACACGATCATACAAAAACCCCTTTTTTTGTATTTACTTTTACTCACATATATATATATATATACACATACATGCATACATACATACATACACATTACCTAATATATATATATATATATATATATATATATATATATATATATATATATATATATATATATATATATATATATACTAGCAGCTAAGCCCGGTTTCACCCGGTCAGAGAACGACGCGAAGAGAGAAACGGAGACACAAAAAAGAGGAAGAAGTGGATACGATCACAACTGTCCAATCAACGGTGACGTGACACTGAGCAACAGTTTTGGAAGATTTCTATAGGCTTTAATAAACAGCATATTACTCTAGCTTTGTTATTCGAGTACTATTTTCCCACGCTATTTATGTTCTTACTTATATGAGTGAGTTTGCGCATGTGTGTGTATGTGTGTGTGTGTGTGTGCATGCGTGCGTATGTAATTATTTTTATTCATGTTTATATGTCTATATACCAAACAGAGAAGGTTATATCCTCCAGAGTATGATACGCAGAATCTAACCCTCGTTATATGTAGTTCGCTGTCCGTATGTAGGTGGTAGCGTAAATTGGCTGCCTTCCGTTTGTTTGCCAAATCTGCTTGTGTGTGTTGTACGTAATTCCATTTCAATGGATTTTCTGTCAATCAAATATAGTTAGTGTGCTTGCCGTTTCTTCCGCTTAAACTCTGCTATACTATGTAATAACCTTCTATTCAATATATCTGTGCCATTGGCGCAATAAATGTTGCTTATTGCATGACGACTCCTGACTGAACTACCTCAAAAATTTTTCCCCAAAAAAAATATGTTCAACACACTCTCAGAACATCTACTCACTATTCCTCTTTCAGAATGAAACACAAATATTTGATTCCGATATTCTTCTTTTATAAAACATAACCCATGCTAACATATATGGAATATTTGTGCAACCAGGTGGTTTCATATTCCGCCCTTGGGCCAGTGTCTACTGTTATAGCACGAGGCCGACCAATGCCTTGTGAGTGAATTTGCTAGACGGAAACTGTATGGAAGCTAGTCGTAAATATGAGTATGTGTGTATATGAGGGTGTGCGTGCGTGTGTCTTTGTCGAACCACCAGCACTACCACTGTGTGCGTGCGTGCGTGCGTGCGTGCGTGCGTGCGTGCGTGCGTGTTATGCTTGTACAGATTTTGAATTTTTCCTCTTTGGTTTTATATTGCATGTAGC
Organism: Octopus bimaculoides; assembly: GCF_046866305.1. Lineage (NCBI taxonomy): Eukaryota > Metazoa > Mollusca > Cephalopoda > Octopoda > Octopodidae > Octopus > Octopus bimaculoides. Next base: position 31,090,862 of record NC_142949.1, on the reverse strand, counting down.
TGCCTACGTTATTTTGTAATTTTCACATCAGCATTTCGTTAACTCAACTAGAAATTTCTTTGGTAAATATATATATAATGACAGACTGGATTTAGCTAGGCCATTCGGCGATGAAGTGGTCATTGCTGACGAGCGTGCAATTTACAGACGACACTTATCTCGAGTAGTAATTCTAGCTTCGCTTATGGGACGGTTATACATCCAGGCAATATATTACAACGTGCTTCCTTGTGGTTCTAAGAGTTTTAAACTTGTTTCTAGCAATATAGGTGCTTCCAAATACCTTCAGCCATAATTAGGGACAAATGTTTTTTTTTTTGTTTTATATGGCGTATAGCTGCCTATATTATTTTGTAGATAGATAGATAGATAGATAGATAGATAGATAGATAGATAGATAGATAGATAGATAGATAGATGGCTACACATATACATATATATTTATACACATATACATACATACATACACGCACGAGCGTATGCATATGTAGTGTTTTGAGCTCACTACCTGACCTTTATAATATTCTCTAATAAACATTTCAATGATTCTACGATAGGTACAATGAACGATATTTGCGAGTTTAGTCGATGTAAACGTACTCAGTATTTATCTGGCAATTTCTCAAATTCAGAGGGATAAAGAGCAGAGATTATCTGGATAGAATTCGAGATAAGAATGCAAAGATACAGAGCGAATAGCCGAAAGTATTTCATCCGATGTTTCTCACTAATCAACCGTAAGATAATATTGTGTGCGTGTTCGTGCTTGTATGTTTGTATGTGTGTGTATACAAATATATAAATACATATGTCCATGTGAGCGTTTGTTTGTGTATACACCTAACTATATATGTATATACGTGTGTCTGGTTATGAGATTTTCTATGACTTTTACTTTCCGTTTAAGAAACAATCTGTTCAATGTATTGACATCTTTTACGTTTTACATTATGTATTTCTCAAAGTTAATTTGTTCGTTCAAGCATAAAGGGTAGTTCGATCCTAATCTCCATTACAAATTAATGGTATATTTATTAAGCCTGTCTCACTTTATAGTCACAGCAGTCGAGAAATATAAACCTCTGAGATGCAACGTTAATACCAAATGGTTCACTTCAAATATGCGATACAGATTTCTTTTGCCGACAACTTGTGACCGCATCATATCACATGTCATAGAAATTATGATATATGTGGAATGTCATGCAATTATCTTATTGATGGCGGACATTTAATCACTGAATCGTATAATAAGAATCAGAAACATTTAACGTCTAAACATGTTCACCAGCTATGTGATCCCTCTACACACGCCAGAATTACACCCAATATATTACTGATGTTTCGTTTTATCGAGCTAGGAAGCTTGAATAAAATTATCATCCAATTTTGATCAAATATTAAATCACTGGGCTAAACGTTAGCAATTCATATTGTATAATATATGCTTAGCGGCATTTCGTTCGTCTTTATATTTTGAGTTCAAATTCGCTGAAGTCCTTCATTCTTTCGTTGGGTCAAAAAAATAAGTACCTACACCCAGCATTTCAGGCCTTGTGCCTATAATAGGAAGAATTACATATTTAGCATGGCTATTCATTATGATTGGTGTCCTATAGTGTAATCATTTGGTGAGCCACTCACTAATCTATAGATTACTGGATCTAGTCCAGCTAGAGTCTCTGATGTTCTTTAAAAACAATTAATTGATACGGCAGAACTTGAGCTCGGAGCGTAAAGGCAGACGAAATGGCGCTAAACATTTCACACACCGTGCTATCGATTATGCAAGCTCAACCGTTTTAGTAATAATAGTAATAATAACAACAATAATAATAATCCTTTCTATTATTAGGCAAAAGGCCTGAAATTTTGTGGGGTGGGAGCAAGTCGATTATCTCGACCCCAGTACTCAACTGGTATTTATCTTATCGACCCCGAAAGCATGAAAGACAAAGTCGACGTCGATGGAATTTGAACGCAGAGTGTAAAGACAGCGCCGAAATACCGCTATGCAGCATTTCACCCGACATGCTATGCTAGAGATTTTGCCAGCTTGCTGCAGTTAGTAATAAGAAGAAGAAGAAGAAAAAGAAAGAAGAAGAAGAAGAAGAATTAAATTTAATTAGCTAATTAGTGACAATTACATTTCATTTCGTTCAAGCATACAAAATATGAAATGTTAAAAGTAAGGGATGAGTTAGAAAATCGTGATGACAATAACCTGATTACAATTCTTTCAATATTCAAACTATGGATTTGATTCCACACAGTCATGCGAATAAAGTTTATCAACTCCGCCACTTTGTAACTATATTCAAATCCATCAATAACACTTCATTAACTCCGCTGGAAAGGCGTCAATTTGCTTTCAGCTTGGTCCAGGTTTATTTCAATGAATCGTAGAAGATACTACGAGTCAAAATCAGATTACATCGACACCAATATTTCTCGTGTTTCATCGACCACTGAGAGATGAAAACAAAGTTGACGTCGGTGGGATTTGAACGCTCTATATAAAGATTCGTAGGAAATGCTGGGATATATTTCTGTCCGACGTTTTAATGATTCGGAAAGCTGTCTGTCTTCTTTTTCAACAATTGTAATGGCTTCAATTTTTTTTCGCAAAGATTCAAATTTTTTCACATTGGCTGAGACGTGGCTCTGTGCTAAGAGGCTTGCTTCCCAACCACATGGTTCCGGGTTCAGTCCCACTGCGTGGCACCTTGGGCAGTGTCTTCTACTGTAGCCGCGGGACGACGAAATCCTTCTGAATGGATTTGGTACACGGAAACTGAAACAAGCCCGTCATGTATTATAAAAAAATATGTATATATATATTTATGTTTAGGTAGTGGGTAGTGATTTTCTTCACTACTTCAGAGAGTGACGACCCTGCCTAACACGAGTCCCGGGCTCAGCTGGCTACGGCTGACAGTACCCGGTATGGGCCCCTATCCAGGGTTACGGAAAGGAGACAACCTTCAAAGAAATCCGGGGTGGAGCCCCGTAGGCGGTTTAGTGCTCGACTCGACACTCTTCCGGCAGCTCCTGCAATCAAGCTGGTGCCAAACGCAATGCTCTGCACTCCTTCGGACTACGTCAGCAAAGTCGAGAGAGGAAAATTGGTGCAAGGCTTCAAATTTTTGAAGGTGATGTGTCACTAGTCTAAAATGACCCCCAATACTCAACTAGTACATGTTTTCCCAACTTCAGGTTTTAAACTAAGAACGTAAATACGTACGAAACACCGGAAGGTATAATTGTCCAGTGTGCTAAAGATTCTACCAGCTCACTGTTTTCTTTTAAAAAAAAACAATAACAATAGAAATATCATTATTTCAATAATTCAGGCTACTTCATTGATTCCATACAGTGATGCAAATAAATTTTATTAACTCTGCCAGTTTGTAACTATATTCAATTCTATCAATATCAGCTCGTTAACTCTGCTGGAAATATGTCAACTTTCTTTCATCAATCCCCTAGTTTAGTTAAATGAATCGTAGAAGTCACTGAGTGTCAAAGTCAGAGATTAAATCGGTTTCAGAATATCTGAAGTAAATAGAATTCAACCAAGTGTTTCATAGAAGGTAAATATTGCATGTTACGTATTATACATTACATATTATATATACATATATGGTATTGTCTTTAACATATCGGATTAGACTCTACCATCTGATTATTGTTGTACTTCAAATGGCTGATATGACAGCATTTGTTATACATTTTTCTTCTTTCAAGTTAGATAGGTTAAAGAATATTATTTTGATATTTAAATTTTTGTTCATATTTTCTATTCTCTGGTGAAAATGTAAGAAAACGGGCAAATAAACTTTTAAAATTCTTAAATAAGGATAGAGACAAGAATAAATAAAATCATCAGATGCGATGTAGGTTATAGAGTAATAAATGAATGCATCTACTATAGACACAAACATTGGAACATTGAAGAAAGAGGATAGTCGATTATACCGACCCCAGCATTCGACTGGTACTTACATATCCACCAAGAATGAAAGGCAAAGTCGACCTCGACGGAATATGAACCGAGAGCATAAAAACGGATCAAATGCGGCTAAGCGTCTTGTCCGGTGAACTAATAAAAGGTTAGGGTTGTAGTGGTGGTGCTGATGACGTAGATTGCAATGATGATGATGATGATGATGATGAAGAAGAAGAGGAGGTTGGTGATGATGACGATGAAGATGATGATAATGCTGATGATGTTAATGATGTTGTCTGTTGTAGTGATGGTGTTGGTAGCGTTGGTGGTGGCCTCGACGCTGATGATAATCCTGATGACAATATGCAACGTCGTTAATAATAAGAATGATTTCTGATGATAGGGCAAATGGCAAGAAATTATGTGGTGGTGGTGGTACAGTGGGGCTTAGCAATTGAGAGTTTTATAAAAACCGAGACAAAAATATAGACTTTATATTTCTTTTATAAGTTCTTCCTTGTGTTTCATTCACTGATTCAACCAGGCACGGCTCGCATGCGGCCCAAAGGGATTTCTTGAGAGGGCACCCAACGAAAACTACCTTCAAATTTTTAGGAGTGAAGGCTCTTCGAAGATTCAGTTCTGATTTCACCAATGTTTTTATTATTTTGTTGATAGTTTTATTTTTGTTGTTGATCTTGCCGTTGTTGTTGTTGCTGTACCCACAACTGCTACTCATGTTGAATACTCTTCAGAATCAGAACAAAACAAGATTTTTTCCTATCTGACGTTTTTCATCGTTACCATAGTTACATCAGTTGTGGTATTAGTAAAACATTGATGCATTCATTGCTCCGCCTCCCCCCCCCCTCTCTCTCTCTCTTTTCTGATGAAACAGCTTTACATTCCCTGTGAGTTACACCACCGAGAGTTGAACATTATTACGGCTTCAAAAACGTCCACGTTATCTTTTTTTTTTTTGTTTGTTTTCAAATAAAACAGACAGTTTTGCTAAACTAAATGACAAGTCAGTCATTTCTACACTGGAATTCAGGTAAAAACAAAACAAAAACCTCGCTGAAATGAATCAGTTTTGGTCTTCGACTGAGATTACAAAATTTTAAAGTCAAATATATTGTAGTTCGGATGAAAACTGAAAGCATAAGAGAATTCTACAGATAGAAGACTGGGCGTACACTTAACGTCATTATTGATGATAATGATAATAATAATATTAATTATTATCAATTCAATAATGTAACCCACATAAAACCATCAACAAACAAAAGACACACTCTATATAGCAAATATGCAATAAAATAAACAACCACTAGCAGGCTTGGAACCCAACACATTACCCACACAACATGCAATATAAACACTAATACAAAAAAGCACTACACCAGACCCCATCACTAAAGAAACTGACGCAATGCAACACCGTGAAGAGCTTACTCTCACTCAAAGCCAAAAATTGAATACAAAATGGTGTACACACTCCGCAACAAGGTGGAGGTGCAGACGTTGATGTCGTAGAAATTCGCCTGAAACTGACAAATGTTGAATAATGGTAGAAAGAAGAAGAACAACAACAACAAAAAGAACAAGAAGAACAAGAACAACAGCAAGTGGAGGGTAAGGGGTAGAAGAAGAAGAAGAAGAAGAAGAACAACAACAACAACAACAACAAGCGGAGGGGCAGGAGCGGAAGAAGAAGAAGAACAACAACAACAACAAGAACAAGAACAAGAACAACAGCAAGTGGAGGGTAAGGGGTAGAAGAAGAACAACAACAACAACAAGTCGAAGGTAAGGGGTAGAAGAAGAAGAACAACAACAACAAGCGGAGGGGCGGGAGTGGAAGAAGAAGAAGAAGAACAACAACAACAACAAGCGGAGGGGCAGGAGTGGAAGAACAACAACAACGAGGTGGAGCAGAGGTAGAAGAAGAAGCACAACAACAACAACAACAACAAGCGGAGGGGCAGGAGTGGAAGACGAAGAAAAAGAAGAAGAAGAAGAACAACAACAACAACAACAACAACAACAACAACAGCAAGTGGAGGGTAAGGGGTAGAAGAAGAACAACAACAACAACAAGTCGAAGGTAAGGGGTAGAAGAAGAAGAACAACAACAACAAGCGGAGGGGCAGGAGTGGAAGAAGAAGAAGAAGAACAAGAACAACAACAACAACAACAACAACAACAAGCGGAGGGGCAGGAGTGGAAGAAGAAGAAGAACAACAACAACAACAACAACAACAACAACGAAAATACTGCAACAAAAAGGATGTTTTTATTCCTTAATTTTGATAAAGCTGGATTTGATTCTGATAAATCTTCGTCGTTTCTTGTTCCTTCTGCACTGTTCAGATTCATTGTTGTAGTTGTTGTAGTTGTTCCTGCTAGAGTTGTTATCACCGCGCTCTCGTTGTTATGTACCTGTATGGGAAATATCTGATCCTTCTAGAGTGTATTAAACCGTATTATGGTGTTATAAAAGGAATTACTTCATGTCATAATTCAAGCCGTTCGTTTGGAAAATTGTTAATCTGCGATAGATTAAATACACCTTTTTTGTTTGGGATTGGGTGGAGAGGGGTGTGGTAGGGTGGGGAGGAGGGTTCATGCACATTATCTGGTTAATAAACATTCCCAACGTGCAAGGAATATTAGTTTTATCTCTTTTTAACTATATATATATATATATATATATATATGTATGTATGTATGTATATGCATATATATATACATATATATGTATACGTACATATATGAATGTATATGTGTATATATATATATATATATATATATATTTATATGTGTGTATATATATATATGTATATATATATTATAAATGTGTATGTGTGTGTATATATATATATCTATATATATGAATATATATGTACATATATCTATATATATGTGTGCGTGTATTTATATCTATATATATACGTATATATATATATGTGTGTCTGTGTATGTATATATATATGTGTGTGTGTGTGTATATATATGTACATGTATGTATGTGTATATATATATGTATCTATATATATGCATATATGCATGCATGTATGTATGTATATATATATATATATATATATATATATATATATATATATATATGTATGTGTGTGTGTGTGTGTGTGTGTGTGTGTGTGTGTGTGTGTGTATGTATGTATGTATGTATTCATGCACGTATAGAAATATATATTCGTATGGAAGCGTCCGTGCGTGCGTGCGTGTGTAGAATTTGTGGTAAGAGATAGCGAGAAAGGGGAACGGTGAGAGAATAGCAGATGAACCTCTCTGGTTAATTCTTTCTACTACAAAGAATCGGAAGCCATTATCCATAACGGAATTTTACCAAGAAGTATAAAGAGTATGATAATAATAATAATAATAATAATAATAATAATTCTAGTTTCCGTTTTCGTATTATTATATATCATTATCAACACACCCATTTTTCATTTCATAATCTAGAATGGATCTGATATATTTATTCATTCATGCTTCTATCTTCATTTCAGAACTTTTAAATCTATATTTGTTCATTTTTTTTTCGTTTATTTTCACCAGAGAATAGAATATATACGAACAAAACTTTAAACATTAAAAAAAGCTATTGTCTAATCTATCAAACTTGAAAGAAGAAAAAATGTATATCAGACGCTGTCATGTCAGCCATTTTAACTTTAATAATAACCACGCTGAAGAGTTTAGTCTGTTCTGTTGAAAACAGTACCATATATGTAATATGTAATATGAAATACTTACCTTCCGCTGCTTTAGTCTTACACTCATCATTGCCATGAGGCAGTTGGTTGAATTCAATTTTCTTCAAATATTCTGAAACCGATTTAATCTCTGTCTTTGACACTTAGTGACTTCTACGATTCATTTAACTGAACTAGGGCATGGATGAAAGAAAGTTGACATCTTTCCAGCAGAGTTAACGAGCTGTTATTGATGGAACTGAATATAGTTACAAACTAGCAGAGTTGATAAAAAAATTTTATTCGCATGACGGTATGGAATCAAAGAAATAGCTTGAGATATTGAAATAATTGTATTTCCATTAATACAGTTGAAAAAGAAGGCGGTGATCTAGCAGAATCGATTGCACGTTGGGTGATATGCTTAGCGGAAATGTGTCCGTCTCTGCTGGTCTGAGTTCAAACTCCGCTGGGACCCACTTTGCATCAAATGTTGGAAAGCAACAACAACAAAAAAAAAACAGTAGTAAAATGACCACATATGGTTATATGGTTCAGAAGCTCGATCGGCAACTACGTAATTTCGGGTTCAATCCTATTGCATAGAACCTTGGACAAGTGTTATTTTCAATAGCTTTAGCTATTGACCAATGCTTGGAAAGTGAATTTTGGAGACAGAAACTTTGCGGAAGCCCGTCGTATGTGTGTGTGTGTGTGTGTGTGTGTGTATGTGTGTGTGTGTGTGTGTGTGTGTGTGTGTGTGTGTGTGTGTGTGTGTGTGTGTGTGTGTGTGTGTGAGGTACGTGCCGTCAGTAATTTCTCAGGGTAGGCAGGTAGTGACCTTTATGTTGTAAAACGCACAAAAAATAAGCGAAACAGCTGCGTGACCGATTCGAAGGCAGATTTACTTCTGCCTTTATAGCACGTAAAAAAACGTTGTTGTAGTAATGTACACAGCACGTGAACTACCGCAGTACTGTGCGTAGCTGAACTATTGAGACTGAAAGGTAGGGGCAAATTATGCCCACCTGATCTACAAAAAAATAAAACATCTTGCATTTTATGCAGAGTAACCTTCACAATTTTTTTTTTGAATTAGGTGTATATTTTGCCATAAAAGGAAAATGTTGGTATCGATTTATTTTATTCAAGGTACGCACTACCAACCCTCCCTACCTAGGCTCTACATCCCCCGTATGTATGAATATATGTATGTATGTATGTATATGTGAGCGTGCGTCTGTGTGTGTGTTCATGTAGCGTTGTACTTCCGTTGATCCCCCACCATCTTTTAGCAGCCAGTGTTAGCATTTATATATATTCATAAATTAGCGACAGATTTATTATTGGGGGTCGATTTCTTTGACTAAAAGCTTTCAACGTGGTGCTCTAACGTGGCCACAGTCGAATGGCTGAAACATGTAAATCATAAAATGGTAAAAAACAAACAAACAAACACTAATAAATTCCATCACACGGACAGATGCAATTTAACAATGTCCTTTGCTCCTCTTAATTATCCTTTTTGCATAACTTCGTAGCCCAGGTCCAATGGACAGTTTCTTTTCTTGTTCTAGCATATCTGTTCTTCTGTCTCATACCTAACATTTGTATCCGAAGCTCCCCACCTCTCGTCTGCCAACCTTCTGGCGTCCCTTTTCCGCTCATTTTCTTTTACAGGTATCGACTTACGCATAATCAAATATCGATTATGTGACTATCGATTTTAACCATGTCGCCAGTCGAGGAGTAATTTTCTACGTTATGAACACAGGCTCTCTCTCTCTCTCTCTCTCTCTCTCTCTCTACCTCTTTCTCTCACTCACTCTATCAATCACCCTCCCACTCCATTTCTCTCACTATCTATCTATCTATCTATCTATCTCTGTTTCTTTTATTATCTCTTCCTCTCTCTCTTTCCACCTCTCTCCTCTTTCATTCTCTCTTTCTCTTACTATCTTTCACTCTCTCCTCCATTCTCTCTCTTTCTCTTACTATCTTTCACTCTCTCCTCCTCTTACTATCTTTCAGTGTCTTTCCCTCGCTGTCTTTCTCTTGCCGTCTTTCTCTGTGTTCTCATCCTTTTCTATATTTTCCTTATTCTTCCTCTTCTACATCCTCTCTCTCACTCGCTCATTGTCTCTCACTCTCATTTACTTCTTTCCTCGGTTTTCTATTTCCTTTTGTCTCTCTACCGCTCTCGCTCTCTCTCTCTCTCTCTCTCTTTTTTTTTCTGTCTCCCTTTGTCTCTCCTGCACTGTCTCTTTTTCTCACCCTCTTTTCTTGTCTCTCAGTCTCCCTGATAAATCACACACAAAACACACCAAATTATATACAGACAAACAATAAAATATCTACCTTACCATTCTCACCATATGAATGCCATAAAAACTGGCCCTCGCCTCCTCCCCTCTCTCTCTCTTTCTCTGCCATGATTCTACAAAATACACACGCACACACATACACACAAACAAACACGCACACACACCCATACACAAATAGTCCACTGATTCATGAATTTATGTTACTCATATTCCAGCCCAAATATCTATCCCTGTGACGCATTTGAAATACGTCGCAGACATATTTTAACTAAACTGAACTTTTCATATATATATAAATGTTTGTTTTTATGTTCAGTTATAATGAAAACAATCTTACATTAAGCTGATGGACAACTATGATTTTGTAGGGTACAGATTTATTGGTCTTAAACAAGAGTGTTGTTGACACAGACGTAGATGATTCAACCAGATAAGCCATCGTGACAGCCATTGTCAGAATCTTCGAAGTCACACTCAACAACATATTGTGTGTGTGTATGTATACACACACACACACATATATATATATATATATACATATATAAATAATTATCAGTGGCGTGCACTAGAGGTATGCAGGCCAAGCATTGCATGCCCTTTTGTTTTTTTTTCATATAAAACCCAAATTAAATTCAAAAAAGTAATTTATCTTTCTCTGCGTTGCAAAGTTGTCATAATCAATGAAGTTGAAAGAGTTAATTCGCTTGAGATAGGAGCAAGACATGGTTTTCGAAGACATCTTCATTCTGACTTCATTACTCATTGCGTTAAATACTGTCGAAAGACATTCAATTTTGAAAATGCATTTAGTTTCCTCTCTTTGACCTTCCTCTCTCTGTTTTTTAGATATCTTCTCTCAACCCTCTGTGTCACTTCATATTTGATGTCGCTAAACAATTCACTGACCTAATTGATGGATGGATAAAGATGAAGATTCTATGACCTCAAGTGAATTGCGTGGAAAAGCACGAAATCTAAAAATCGAAGCAAGTTAGACCCTCTCATAAATATTACTTTGATAGCCAGATCAGTTTTATCAGAGAACTATAACGCAATTTTTTTTTTTTTTGCCATCCGCAAAAGACGATTACATTGTAACCACACAAACATTTATTTTCTGTTTGGTGTTTAATGTCCCAAAAAAGAATAGAGTGTTAATTTTCTTTCGTTACTATCCTCAAGCAGCTAAATTTCGTTGAATTATTTGTATTATCTTCCGTTTTATTCACGTTGTCATTGAATTATTTCCCACCCACCCATCCACATGCACACACACACACACACACACATGTGACTATTTGTTTTTATCGTTAATTTTTACTAATTTCGTTTGAACTTTCAAAATTAGTTCAAACGACTGGAATACGTATTATATAAGAACTTTTGTAACAGAGTTTTTCTGAAAATTACTTTGAAGGGAAGCAATTAATTGTAAGTTATGGCGGAACAGCACTGAAATTAACTAGTTTGCGAAGTTCTAACCAGAAATGTATTTGTCAATTTCAGATTGACGCATAAAAAATAATAAAATGATTAACTGGAATTGCTAAGCTAAATAAGTTATTCTACTGATCATCTGTATGTAGTTTAGAAAAATGTTTGGACTGATTAAGTTTACGACGATATAAATAAACTACATATGGCCAAGTACAAACATGAACGTTCTCAAAGACATATAAAATTCATAGATCTTAAAATATTTGATCATGTTTGCACAGACTTACAATTAGATATACATAGATGACAGAGCATGAAGCAGCATAATGAAGTTTAACGAAACGGGGCTAGTCTGCGACGATTGATTGAAGCAGTTTTTTATAGGTCACCTAGAATTGTCATTTCTGGGTCATTTTGTATATGAAGAATCCAATAATTGTGGGAATTATAAAGAACTCATATATTTAATCAGTAAATAGGATGAAAAATTGGCAAACCATGTAAATACAACTTCCGTTTTCTCGGGCCTCTCAAACAGAATACAAAAAGACTTGATGGATACGATCCAAAAGGTTATGTCGAATGAAATAGAAAATAAACTTTCTCTGATGTCATATTTAACAGTCTTCAGACAAAACGTCTTCACAATATACTGTAAAGAGCAAATAATTAAAACTAGAGCCGGGATCGAAATCAAACTGGAAAGTTTCTCCAATATTTTGCGAAACGTATAAGAATGAATATAGAATCGATGCAGCAATCCAAATTAAGAGATCCAAGAATAAATCTATTCACAAGCAACAGCATTATAAAATATCTTCTCCCAAATTATTGGCACATTAGCTAACCAATTAAAAGCAAGATATTCGTCTTTAGAATAGCTTAAATTCATGGAAATTCTCAATTTTAGGAAAGAATCTTGATGAATATTGCAAACGCTTTCAGTGTAACACATTAAATTCTTTAAGAACCACACGTAACAATTTTTTTTTTACAGAATTCGTTTACAGAGTGAACTAAAAGTTATATAAGGAATGGAAATTTTTTAAATGCAAAGTGCATTACAATTTTAAATTACAATTCAAAAAACAATGTGCAAAATGAATTACATCTATATCAATAACCATATTAATGCCATGTCAGAGATCTTCAAACTTTGCAAATTGATTGTGACATTCCCTTCTATAATTGCTTCCCTTTAACGGCCTTTTTCTCTGTTGCAGAGAAATAAAAAAAAAACACCATAAAAAATACAAAAGACTTTTAGGGTTAGCTCTTATGTCATACGAATAAGATTTAGCTCCAGCAGCTAAATGAAACAGAAATTTCGGTGAGTATGTGATAAGTATATTTGCCCTGTAGAATGGCAAAATTGAATTAGTTGCAAATGAAGCAAGTAAATGATGATTTTTTCTACGTCTTTTTTGTTATTTAAGACATAATAAACAGTGGCCTTCATGGCTATGTTACATAACTAAATAGTTTATCTTGATGAAATAACTTCAAAATTGATTCAGCTTAAATGACTGCCCATCCTCAAAAGTCACCGCACGACATTGATATATATTTATCTATCTGACTATCTATCTATGTATGTACAGACAGATAGATAGATAGACAGAGAGACAAACAGACAGATAACAACATACATACATACATACATACATAGGTTTGAAACACTGCACTAGCATATATTCTATATAATGAAATTATTTGCCTGGAATTCTGACAATTTACCGTAATAAATAAATTATTATATATACACAGACATGTATCATTATTCTAAATAATCTAATTATGTACATATATACAAATTAATCAATGATATATTTGTTTTAACTCCGCTTAAGGATAGATGTTTAAAAAAATACGTACAAATTCTATATTTAACAATAATGAAATAAATTCAATAACAGAAAAGATTTCAGATTTAGACGTAAATTGGATTGTGCACTTGTAGTTAGTAAATTAAGTATTTGGTCTAATATATCTGATACTTATACAATGGTGTATTTAAAATAATATTCATCGGTTTATTTTATCTGTCACAACAATGTTTCTCCTGCTCTGAATAATATAGTAGAATGCAAATATATTAGTTCAATCAAGCATTGATTCTTTCATTAAAACCATTATTGGGTCTGAGAAATAGCTCCCATTACTAATTTTTCTTCTTTAAATTTGGTACTTATTCCATCCTGATCACTTTTGATGAACCGCAATCTAATCGACTGGCCTCCTCCCCCAAAATTAGAAAAGAATATACTTGACTTCACGAATATGTTCAATGATGTTTGGAGATAGTTGTAATTCATTGGCAGGAATTAAGTGCTAGATTTTAATGTTTTTGGCTTTTAGAAATTATAAACAACAATTTCAGATAGAAAAGTACCTGTTGCTCTTTTCTACCTGCAATTAGTGTTTAATAATGTCTGACATTTATGGATATCATCATCATCACCAGGTCGTTTTGCAAGATTTTCCAGTTTCCTCTGTGTAGTGTTGCATGCATACAATGAGACAGGCTCTTGTTAGCAGTCAATTCTTAAGTGTGTTTATGTTCGTATGTGGGTATATGTGTGCGTATGTTTTTGTGTGAGTGTATATGTATGTGATGTGTATACGTGTGTGATGTGTATACGGGTGTGATGTATGTGTAAATGAATGATTCTTATCTAGCTCTTTAAATATTATTCTATAAATTGCAGAGTCGTTTTGAACTATTAGTAAGAACTCAGTTTGAAGGCGGTTTTACTGTTGTGTGTAGTTATTTGATTATTTCCGATATGATATCCCAATAAATTAGTAATTTCTATTGATTCCTCTCTCAGTCATCTGAGACAATATTTCTATAAACTCAGGCTTTATCCTACAGGTGTATCATAAAATATCTGGATAATTATATGCTTGGTTATCCAATATTTCACTAATGATCACAGTGTTATAAATTCTCTTTAAATAAGAGTTATAAACCGTTCACATATCGCTCAGTCTCTGACAAGCAACACTCTCTTCATTATAGCATTGTGAAGAACGTTCCAGAAAGCATGAAAGTAACATATCGGAGGGGTTAATTACGATGTAATGTATATGTGTGATATACTGTTCCATAGAGGAAGTGGCTTACAGACAGTGTCATTGAAGGGTCTAATATACGAAAGGTTTGGTTGAAGGCCCATTCTCCCGAGTTCTTTTACATGGATTAGAAGAACTGAAGGACCGCTGCATTTTGTGTGAATATTGAGAGGGGAATATCTTGAACAAAACCATTATTAACTGATCCTTCTGTATTTTCTTTTACGCAAAGACACGGAGTTTTCAGCATTCTCTCGCGTGTATGCGTGTGTGTGTGTGTGTGTATATATATATATATATATAAAGGGCATTAACTGTGTATTAATACCTCACGCTATCGAGGGACTAAATAAGTAAAAAAAACACCAAAAATAAGTAGCATATTTACCGAAAGCGAGGGAATGCAACTTTTCAAATTTTATCTCTTAAAAACTCTTAAAAACAGTTAAATGTTTTTAAGAGATAAAATTTGAAAAGTTGCATTCCCTCGCTTTCGGTAAATATGTTACTTATTTTTGGTGGTTTTTTGACTTATTTAGTCCCTCGATAGCGTGAGGTATTAATACACAGTTAATGCCCTTTATATATATTTAAATATATCTATGGAGAAACGATGTATCTTTTCATTACGAAATTTTTCGTTATTTCTTGATTATGAGGTTTTTTCACGCTGACTACTTGATAAATTCTTATAAAGAATTTATCTTATATTATATTATATATATATATATATATATATATATATATATATATATATATATATATATATATATATATATATACGAGGTGTTGTCAAAAGGTATCCGACGTTTGGCTAAAAAACAAGTATTATTAAAAAAACTCACCAATTTGATTTAGTCTCCTTCTTAGTATTCGCATTGGGAGTCTACACACTTCTGCCAGCATTCGTGCCACGGTTGGAAACATTCTTGGAAATCTCTTTTGGAGAAGCTGTAGAGCTTTGCCGTCGAATTTTGATCAATGTCCTCCGTTGACTAAAATATTCTCCCTTTGAGCGTCATTTTTTTTTTTAGCTTTGTGAACAGCCAAAATTCACGCGGAGCTAAGTCTGCTGACGGACAAATGGTGTGTTTTGCTTAATGAGAAATGCTTGAACGACGTGGACAGAATGAACTAACATGGTTGATTCCACAATCTCCTGAATAGTCACATGACGGTCTTCATACACTATTCCTCGAACCTTTGCAATCATTTAGTTGTTTCTGCTGGTCAATGGTCTGCCACAACGTGGCTCACTGTCCAAGGAGGGGCGGCCAACTATGAATCGGTTTTAGCACTCCTTTATTTGTATTTATCCCAAGGCGTCATCTCCAAAGGTTTTCTGAATATTCTCTATAGTCTGGGCTTACGTATCACCAAGTTTTTAGCAGAATTTGATATAGTACCAATGATAGCGGAAACTGAAAGTCGAGCTTGTCTAAAGAATGTATGTATCCAGACTTTATCGACATGCTGTATATCTACATAAATGTTGTACATCACTGTGCCTGTACGACTCTCTTATCACAATGTTTCAACAGGATTCTCCTTCGACACTGTATTTATAAAACTTCATTACCACATTTTGTTTATAAATCTGTCCGTTTGGGACAATATATAGTGCTTATACATAAATCATAATTAACCCCTGCGATAAGTTACGTTCATACTTTCTAGAACGTTCTTCACAATGTTATAATGAAGCGAGTGTTGCTTGTCAGAGACTGAGCGATATGTGAATGGTTTATAACTCTTATTTAAAGAGAATTTATTATACTGTAATCATTAGTGAAATATTGGATAACCGTGCATATAATTATTCAGATATTTTATGATACACCTGTAGGATAAAGCCTGAGTTTATAGAGATAGTGTCTCAGGTGACTGAGAGAAGAATCAATAGAAATTACTAATTTATTGGAATAACATATCGGAAATAATCAAATAACTATAGACAACAGTAAAACCGCCTTCAAGCTGATTTCTTACTAATAATTCAACATGATTCTGCACTTTGTAGAATAATATTGAAGGAGTTAGAGAAGAATCCTATATTTATACTATAAGAATCTTGATTCTGCAGTTAAAAGCATTTACATCAGTAATTCTCTGACTAGTATTTTTATTTAATATACAAAGGAATCGCGCACAGGAGTATAAGGTGTTGTGTTACACGCACGCACACACTCAGACACGCATACATACACACATTTTTTTTCTTTTTACTTGTTTCAATCATTTGACTGCGGCCATGCTGGAGCACTGACTTTAGTCGAACAAATCGAACGCAGGACTTATCCTTTTATAAGCCGTAAGCCTGGTACTTATTCCATCGGTCGTTTTGCCGAACTGCTAAGTTACGGGGACGTAAACACACCAACATCGGTTGTCAATCCACGGTTGGGGGGGGGGTCAAGCACAGACACACAAATACACGCACACACACGTACCTGGCTGAAATGGTACGGTATATGTATCCATGCCACTTTGGCTTGCTTTGAGTACTACTATGGACTCGTTACAATAATATATATATACCAATACAAAAGCCACGCCGCTTTTTCTCTTCTTCCTTCTCAGAAAAGATTTTTTCCTTCTTTCTTCTCCCTTGCTTGGGAAACCCCACAAAAGGCCAGGAAATCTAACTTTAAACAATTTTTTTTGATAAATCTGATAACTGAAGAAAGCGCTAAAAATGTAAATAGAATGTAAATAAAAATATCTATATAATCATCCAACATTCCGACTACGTTATTATATATATATATATATATATATATACATATGTACATATTTAAATGTATACTGTACATTGTACTCTTTCCATTGATAATAGATGATCTACATTAGTTATATTTGCTATTCATTACTTCTTACTATAACCATTATAATCTCGTGCAAGAGTTTTTATCATCATTATCACCATCACCACCACCGCCATCACCATCACCATCACCGCTGCCACTACCGTCATTATCATCATTATATTTAGTGCTGCATATGTTTTACGTCTAAAGTAGCCATTATTAATTTTATTATTATTATTATTATTATTATTATCATTATTAATATTATTATTATGTGGTTATTGCTAGTTGAAAAATCAATATTATTATTATTATTATTATCATTATTATTATTATTATTATTATTATTACAAAGTTTATGGAGGACGTAGATGCTAATATAATTTCATCCCTCTCCTACTCTTTCCTTCCCCCTCTCTTTTCTTTCTTTCAATTCTTCATCTCCCTCTCTTTCGTACCTCTCTCTCTCTCTCTCTCTCTCTCTCTCTCTCTCTCTCTCTTCCTTTCGTTCTTTCTTTCTCGAAACTATTGATATAATTCCTTTATTTCCTTCTAAATTACTTATTCAATGTTTTTCAACAAAGCCTTCTACATATTTCAGGAAATGTTCGTTCGTTGGAAAGATTTACGTTTGAAATATGCAAAAAATATAATTGCATGCAGTGGGGGTGAAGAACAAATGTTTTGTTTGATATCCAGCTAAATATATTTCTTGGATAGTTAATTCTTTTCTTCGGTTCGAAATGTATACTACAGTAACAGTAAAAATATCATATCACATGTTATATGTTCTTACATAATTCATCGAATACAGAATGGATTTTTCTAGTGACTTATTGAAAAACAAAACAAAATAGTATATGAGATTTGAGAATAGTTAAACATTTATTTTTCTCATTAAGAAATGTTCTATTGATCAAACATCTTTAGAATTTATAGTTTGCATGTAAAAATCTTTGCCGACACATCGAGCATAATTAATCTTCGCTGATGAGCAAAAATAAAAGCGAAACTCCCCTCATCTTGCCTGCTAACAGAGAACATGTTGTTCAGCTCCATCTATCGATCTCTTCCTGGAAGTGTCGTGGGGGTGGAATCCTCAGGCATCTCGTCTGTCAGAAGCAAACGTCACTACACTTTAAAGTTGGATTCCCAAGTGTGACCAAGTGAGGTTTTGGATATTATCCAACAATCTTACTGATGAACTAAGCCCGTGTCTCTTGCCAGTTGGTTCGGCTTCAAAAATCCGTCTGCATCGTTCTAACCATATGTCCGTAGTACTGAATCTATGACTTCTCAATGCAGAGAAGTATTGGATCGACCTGGAGAGCCTTCCAAATCTCCGAGCAACGCAACCTCCTGAGTAACATTAGTGCAGGGACCCTTCGGTGGAATCCCATTTTAACCGATCGTATTCGTGCTGGAACACTTTCAGTTGTTTCCCAACATCCGTGACCACAAGTGAAGGTAAACACTGAAAACAAATTGAAGATAACAAGCTTGGTTTATTTGCCAACATTTCATCTCCTGAGAATCTCGCATGTTTATCCGATTAAAACGTAAATACAATATGTTAAATCAAGAAAATCTTGTAATTATTCTTCTTTCACACACACACACACACACACACACACGCGCGCGCGCCAGTTGCTGTGTGGTAAAACGTTTGCTTTCCAGCCACATAATCTCGGGTTCAATCCCACTGCGTAGTATCTTCAAATACTGTCTTCTACTATTGACTCGGGCCGGCCAAATCACTGAGAATCGATTTGGTGGACGGATACTGAAAGATGCCTGCCCGGTATATATATATATATATATATATATATATATATATGGCGATTGATAAACAATCTGTTGGCGCCTCAAAGAAGCAATGTGCTTGAAGTTTCAGATTAAAGCTACTTCACTTATTTAGCAACACTCTTTGAGAAATATCTGAATGCAGTAATTTTTCGTTTGACTTTCTTGACAGATATATATCCTCTCTGTATTGTGTGAAAAAATAAATACAAGGCTAGACAACAGAATATACAAACAAATAACTCTTACACCATCAATCACCAGTCATCAATCATTAATACACTTGTGACCTACATGAGCACGAAATCGTTATTTGCATCATCGCATCGCATCGCCGAAGATGGTGTCGTTGAATACCCCGGAGCCATATTTTTGGCAATAACATACGACAATTCCCTCGACATCTTATTTCTAGACGAAAAAAACATACGTGAAGGAATTCACAAAATGTTAAATCTTTATTGGTTTTTCTTCTAATATTCGGTGAATAGTTTGACAACCATAAATTCCTATTTATTTTTCCTAAATTTTTATGCGTTTTTATCCTATTTTCTTCATAAACTTTACAACTAATAGATTGTATTATGTGTTTCTTTCCACCAGTTCAAATTGTGTTATATTTAACCTTTTATCATTTTTATTGATATATTTCTTGCGTAGATATTTTTCTAAATATTCTCTTCTTTGGAAAACAATACACCAAAATTGACTTTTAATACTCGGCTTCCTTCGTATGTGAAAATGTTCTCAGATTTAAATAATACAGTAAATAACTGCTAAAATATTTAATGTGCTGAGCAAAATAACTTCAATCAATGAAATCTATATCTGCATCATGATATCAAACGAGGGCAAGGGAGATAACTGAAAATAAAGCTAAGTAATGGATCAACGCACCCACGTTTCTATTTTATAAAATGTGATGAAGGAAGATTTGTCTGATCTTTGGCTGATGAGCATTTCGCCATTGTATTTGTGTCAAGCAAAGGCTATACATGGCAATAAAGGCTGTATACGCATGCGTTTAGTGTCCACCAGAAACACAAGGACAAAAGAAGATACATACCAACGCACATTTTAAAAAAAAAGCACACACACACACAGAGATTTTAGAGGATGTGATATTTTTCATTGAAACTGAATAATATTGTTTCTAATATAGGCCCAAGTCTAACAATTCTCAAGGAAAGAATTAATTGACACTATGGAATCCATTACATGAATGTTACTATATTTTACCAAACTTGGAGACATAAGACGTAAATCTGACCTACACAGGATACGAACTCAGAACATAAAGAGCCATAACAAGTATCGCGAAGCAGTTTTCTGACGCTCAAACTATTCTGCCATTTTACCTTCGAAGAATCGTCCATACATTTATCAGCCCGCAATGTTCAGAAGCTGGAATTTTCTTTTGTTATCTCTAACTAGAATCCTTTTATCGTACTCGTGGGGTTATTTTAAAAACTGGACGCCATGATACTTTTTCTTGGTTTGTCGTTTTGTCTGTGTCTTTTCGCCGAGCGCACTCAGCGTATTTGAAATCTAAGTATGTTGCTGATCCACTCTACTGAAACCTTGTCAATTTTTAATTTATCTTCTATCTACCTCCCTTCACTTTCTGTTTCACCTACCAATTGGTTCCAAGCGATTTTTGATGTCTACACTCGACGAAAGAAGGTGTGTGGCCTAGTATGTACGGTGTAACACTTACAATATCGCACGAGATCGTGGTTTCGATTCCCGGTCCGAGCAGTGCGATGTGTTGTTGTCTAAAAGAATTCATTTCACGTTGCTCTAGTCCACTCAGATTTAAATGTGTAGTCATTTAATGTTAGTTATCTTCTTTTCTTCCATATATTATCGCTTTTTCACGTCTAAAGCAGCTACTTCTTGCACATTTTAAAGAGAATTAACTAATATTTATAATTATGTCATTGATAATGTTATTGAAAAATTGCATTTGGAACACCATCAGCATCGGTTACAACACTAAGAACAGCAACAACAGAAACAGCTATAACAACAAGAACAACAATGGTATTGCCACTACCACAATTACCACCACCAGCACCACCACTACATTTCATTACAACAATGGAAATAATAACATCGATGTTAACAATCATAACATCATTGTAAACTACGTCATCACAGAAAACATCAACATTAACAACAGCAATAATACTAGTAACAACAACAACAATAACATGAAAATCTCCATCATCAGAAGCATTATTAGCAATGACAACAATAACGATATTAACTGAACAGTGTTCTCAGTAATATACAGAAAAGAGAATTTTAATATCGAATATAAGCTATATAAGAGCTTCGGAAATATTATATTGCGAAAAATCTTATTAATTTATAATTTATTGTTCATTTATCATTGCTACATTTTAAATTTCTATTTTATATCATCGAGGCAAATTATTGTGTGTGTGTGTGTATGTAAGGGCGGTTGCGTTCGTATATGTATACGTTCTTCCATTTAATCTTTCTCTCTCTGTTGCTTGATTTCTCTCTCTCTCTCTGTATATATATTCATATTTGTAGTTTGCACACACACACACACACACACATACACACACACACACACATATATATATATATATATATATAATATGTATTTATATTCATATACACATATATATTCATACATATACATATATATATATATGTACATATATATATATTTGTAGTTTATGTGTGTGTGTGTGTGTGTGTATATATTTATATATATATATATATATATATATATTTGTAGTTTATGTGTGTGTGCATATATATATATATAAAGAGAGAGAGAGAGAGAGAGAGAAAGAGAGAGATGCATACGCACACATATATATATACATATATACGCATGTCTGAATAATTATACAGGCACGTGTGCATATGCAAGCATCCAGCTAGTCTGTATATTTACATTTTATTACATAGTATCGTATATTCACGGTAATCTATGATATCACATGATTCCGCAAAACCCAGCAGTTTTTTGTTTTTTTTTTTACATTTTAGTTTTATAGAAAATATGATTATTCAGCACAAGATTTTTCTCCCCAACCCATAAACCTCGACACTTCACAGCAAGAACATGCCTAACACCTTCATCTTGATTAGTATGAAATCTCCATCGTTATCAGCCTCACCACCAAAATGGCTGCCAAGATACAACTGCAAACGACATCCATCCATTATGAAGTCGTACATTAACATATCAGGCACGTAATTCTCTCCAGAAGATATCTCTGATTATTTGATGTATTATTAATTAGAAATATTAGGTGATTATGCAATGATTAATACACAGTTAAACACACACATACTCACACGCACAGACACACACAGACACACACATGTGTGATCAAGTATGATTCTCACTCAAAAGATCAGTGTTCATTTCCATGGGACAAGAGATTTCGCACAGTGCATAATTCTGGGTATGTATGCGGAACAATAAAAGCATGCAAAATTTTTCCGAAGTTCAACATGTTATCAAAATTCTAGCTCCTTTACACTTTTCAGTTCTTATAAATAGAAGAGAACATGTAAATATCGGTATGTATGTATGTATGTATGGATGGATGGGCCAAAAGTTACGCAACAAGATTAGAACTCGTAGAAATATTGTAACATAATTGAAACGATAAATGCTCTGGTGCGTGACTCTTGGTTCACGTATCACATACATAGACAGAGTGAGAGAGGCAGCGACAGACAGAGGCAGACACAAACAGATAAAAAGAATAATATATAGACAGTTATGTATGCATTTAGTTCGATAGACAGATAGATAGACAGACAGACAATGCTTCGTCAATAACATTTGACACCCGGGTATATTTTTAAACCTGTAAATCATAGTTTCCTCTCAAGTATTGATTAATTCATTCATATAGACGCAGATTCCTTCTCTGACATTTTCATTCCTCTTTTATTCCTTCTCTCCTGCACCATCCCTCTTATTCCCGCTCTCTTGAATCTTCCTCTTTTTCTCAGTCACTCACTCATTTATTCACTCTCGCTCTATCTCTCTTACCTTTAGCGATCTTTCCTTCTTTCTCACTCTCTCTCTCTCTCTCACACACACTTGCTCTCTAGCTGTGTATTCACATATAGAAGTGCCTTTTATTAAAAGGATTTTGGTCTAGTCCAACGTTATCATGTTCAAGTGAACTTCTGTGTTAACGATAAGTGTATAACATTGTCTTTCGTGACAGTGCACACTGTGAATGCGGAGATTATTTGATGCGTATCACTCTGTAATAATATCTGACAGGACATGTTTTCTTGACAAAGTAAGGCCAAACTGGTTGTCAGATCAAATTACCATGAGAAAAAGCCCTTCGCTCACCGAACTAATGCAGCAGCAAATAGCTTGCTATGCTCGCGCGTGACCGAAATGGTTTCTCCGCAATCAGTGGCATTTAGAAAATGAGCTCTGAGATTGAGAATAAGGTATGATCAGAAGACTAATATAAATGAAAGGAAGGAAACACATATATACAAACACACACATATATATGTTTGTGTATGTATATATAGATGTGTTTGTGTGTGTGTATCTGCGTACACATTTGTACCAAAGGTTATTGCTGGCTCACTATAGTTTCATTCGGTCAGGGATTTTATACAAATTGACAAGTCACACACACACACATAGAAGCATGAAAGACACACAGACACATATGTGCATGTATATGAATACATGTGTGTGCATTTGTGTGTTTGTGTGTATTTGTGAGTGTGCGTGTGCTTATAAACAGCTAGGCACAATATATTACCATAAAAGAAAAAAAATTATTGTTGCTAATTGTGATTGAGGGTGCCGAAGCACCTATATTTCGAGAAATAAGAGATTAAAACACTTAATTCTGTATGAAACGCACAGTATATATATATATATATATATATATATATATATATATATATATATATATATATATATATATATATATATATATATATATATATATATATACATACATACATACATTTATGCATAAATTTATACATAAATATATGTATATAAAGTGAAAGAAGTGATTTTTTAAAATTCTCAATCGCTGAATAATGCTAATAATATAGCCTGAACAGGATAAACTACCCCTATTTTGCAGAGAAAAGTGTTGGTGGCTAGCTGTGGACTCGAACTCACATCCCCGTGATTACATGTCACGATGCTTTGTAATCATGGGGATGTGAGTTCGAGTCCACAGCTAGCCACCTACACTTTTCTCTGCAAAATAGGGGTAGTTTATCCTGTTCAGGCTATATTATTAGCATTATTCTGCAATTGAGAATTTAAAATCACTTCTTTAACTTTCTAAAAGACATCTCAATGCTTCTAAAAGCAAACTTCGTTTCTTTATTAACGTTTGTCGTAATTTGAATTTAACATATGTATATATGTATAAATGTATGCATATATACATACATATATATATTTACTTACCAATGTGTACATTTATATTCATATGTATATATATATATATATATATATATATATATATATATATATATATATATATATATATATATACCTACACCCGGACAGGTGAGATAATCTTTCCATCGTTAAAATGGCTCTTCCCACGAACACAAATAAAAAATTTTTGGTGAGGATAGTGGCGGACGGAAAACAAGACAGGGAAACGAAACGGTGAAATAAACAAACAAAAAGAAAGACTGTACAGCCAAAATGTACATATTGGTAAATATATATATGTGTGTGTGTTGGCACTCCGTCGCTTACGACGTCGAGGGTTCCAATTGATCCAATCAACGGAACAGCCTGCTCGTAAAATTAACGTGCAAGTGGCTGAGCACTCCACAGACACGTGTACCCTTAACGTAGTTCTCAGGTATATTCAGCCTGACACAGGGTGACAAGGCTGACCCTTTAAATTACAGGCACAGAAAAAATATACATTAATTTCTAATTTTGTAAGCAATAGTAAATATATATTATGCCCGTATTTTTGTATGCTGTGTAAATTTATGAAATATAAGCAAATGAACGAAATAGCACATGTATGGAACTGCTAATTTAACGGTAAATACCACAATAATTATTACAGAGAGACAAAGAATTTTATGTCTTACCTTGCAACTTCAGCGATAATTATCATCCGGTAAATATGTATTGTTTTAAAGGAAACGAATATAAAATTTTGTATTGACACTGGCCAACTCACACTTCAGACATGTCAGTCGTCCACAAAGAATATAAAACAAGCAACACACAACAAGGAGAAAGAGACAAAAATAAAATAACGCATGTCAATTTTTTTTTTCTAAAAACGTCCAATGACGTTAACTGGAGTGTGGGGTTCGAGTAGAGTTCATTCCACCTTTTGATTTATCATTACCATTTTTTTCGTTCGATTTTATTTTTCCTCCACTTTTGTGTTTTTTCTGTCCTTGTGTTGTTCCCTCTGTGTTTCGACCCTGTGTGGTTAAAAAAAAATTAATTCGTCAGGTATGTGTATGTATGTGTAGATGTGTGTGCGTGTGTATGTGTGTGTGTTTAATAACGTACCGTATATAGTATGTATGTACTTTTGTACAGACATACAGACATACATTCTCATTTATATATATATATATATATATATATATATATATATATATATAAACATATGTACGACGGGCTTCTTTCAGTTTCCGTCTACCAAAATCCACTCATAAGGCTTGGGTCAGCCCGGGGTTATAGTAGGTGCCACGCAGTGGGACTGAACCCAGAACTATGTGGTTTGTAAGTAAGCTACTTACCACACAGCCACTCCTGCCCCTATATATATATATATATATATGTGTGTGTGTGTGTGTGTGTGTGTGTGTGTGTGTGTGTGTGTGTTCATGAACGTATGTATGTATTATATAGACACATACAAACATACATACACACAACTAGATGGAATTTGTTGTCTTTAGTTGTGAAGTGTGGTTAATATATTTACATAGAGCGAGATGGAGTGTAATGATCGTAATTTTGAAGAAGTGTTTCTTATTAAATATTAACTCAATATTTGCGACAAAGTACCTTAAGGAACGTTTTGCATACCAAATAAAAATGAAATTTGTTTTCTGCTATGTAATAAGTGAACTTGAAAAACTTCGATTAATAAGAATTAATAATGTATTTCATAGACAAAATTCCTTGAGTTATTTGAGATCTGAAAATGTAACTGTTAACACAAAGTTCTGTTAATGATATTTTAAAGTGGGATTTACGTAATTGAAGGTAAATCAAATTAATATCTCCTTAATATTTATAATGTAATGGATTATATATGGACGGAGATGAAAATAAAATTTAATTCATGATAGGAATATTTTTAAAAGCTTTAAGTAATGAGAGAGAGAAGTTCGGCGAAATGTGTAAGGTGATAAAAGATATTATATTATTTTACCTAGGTTGATTAATGCTTGTATTATATTTCGAGAAAGATACCCCTTACCAAATATAAGATATAAAATAATAGATAGGTTCATGTAATTATATCATCGTTAGCATAATTATTACATGAATGATTAAAAATATAACTAGAAATAATTATATTATGAAATACATTGACAGAAATGCCCCAAGATAAGTTGTTGTTGTTGGTTTATCTAATGCATGCATGATTCCGAAGCATAAGATCCATTAGGGGTAGTGATTACAAAGCGGTCTGAATTTGAGAAAAGAATTTTGTTATTGACTGATACTATTCCAAGTATTTCAGCAACGCATAAGTCATATCTAAACATGTTTTGTTCGTTTTGTGACTTCATTACCGACGTGTAGCCTTCACTATACTTAGCGAAACGGTCATGGAAGAACCATTGAATAACTGTACAGCAGTCGGCATAGAGAGATAATTATTTTTCGAGAATAAAGGAATCAAAGCTAACATACCCTTGAAAAATTAACTATGTGGTGTAATAATAATAATAATAATAATAATAATAATAATAATAATAATAATAATAATAATAATAATAATAATAATAATAATTTGCTCTCATGGCTTCTGACCTCAAATGATTGGAAGTGTTATCATGTACATTGTTTTGTCTTGGTATAAAAGATGGGCTAGAGCAAATATACTGCTTAATATCACAGATTTGCTTGTCAGTTGGTTGACCTTAACCAGTTGAGCATGTCCCTTGGTGGCTGACGATATGTGCATCTCTGATCATGAGTAGAAGTAGTAGAGGAGCATCATAGCCATGTGTTGAGAGGAATTCTTTGGGGTTTGAATAATTCACTTTTGGAAACAAGGGGATTTTCATCAACATCCTTAAACAAACCATATTCAGGGACCTTTTGAGCAGGATAGGCTACTCAACCTGAAGAAAATTCTAACTAGATCCCACCTGCGAGGTCATGCACTGTTTATCCTGATATGAGATCGCCATGTCGCGCACGTATGGTTGTGATGCATGTGCCTGGTGTACCCTTATCAGACGGGTAGTCATGATGGGTATAATGGGCTTCTTATATTTTACCCCAGTGTCACTTTGATGGCATGCACTGCTCTCTCAATAATAATAATAATAATAATAATAATAATAATAATAATAATAATAATAATAATAATAGTACAAAAGCATGTCAAATTTATCACCCTTACTTGCAAAAAAAAACATATTAGGTAATGGCTAATAACGTTCTCGTTTTCATTTATCCAAGAAATAGATCTTGTTAGATCCTTAATATACTTTGCATTCTGTTAACACTAACTTAACTACATTATTTTATATGAAAATGGCGTCTCTGTAATTTCTGGTTGAAATAATTTCGCTCTTGTCAAAAGAAAAAAAAACGACTTAGGACACAGCCTTTCAGTTTCCGATGTGATTAACAAACATTTTATTAGAAAAATTGAGAAGGATAGATATACTGACAACGACATTACATACAACTGCATATGCATGCACACACACATACATGAATCCGTACGTGCGTACATATATATACGCGTAGAATCCTTTTGCAAGAACTCCATCACAGAGATGTATAATGATTCGAGATTTACTTTTTACTTTCCACAATTTATTATTATTATTTTTTTTATCCATTTCAGATTTCTCTTTGATGTTTGAATACAACAGAAAATTGTGGCAACATTGGAAGAAAATGAAAATTGGGATTCAAATGAAAACTCCGGAAGAAAAAAAAAACATATTTTAATCAATTGGAGTTCATTTTATGTATTTTGACATAAAGTTACGAATCAATTTCTGATTTTCTTTCTTAGCCTTTGATACATTTCTCTTTCCGTATTTATTTAGAAAATCAATTTGGGATTATTTAAACAAAAGGATAAAAATATAGAAAGCTAAATTGTAATGCTTATATCTACATCCATGAAGTCTTTTAAGTATAATCCTCTGTTTAATATAGTTTAAGATGTGATTGTTGTTTTACATCTGTATCACAAAATAATATGGAAACTTTAAGTGACGTTCACCATTTTGTGTGCAGCCTGCATTTATATTCTACTTCACCTGTTTACTTCTCAAATAAGTAGTTTCACGTTCGATCACTCTGTGCAGCATCTGGACAATTTATGTTCTATCACAGAGTCAGTTCGACGTAAGTCTCTGAAGGAAATCTCGTCAGAAAATATGCAGAAGTATGCCAGAGAAATTACACCATTTCTTGAGTGAGATATCGAATACACTCATTCCTTTAATACAGTTATATGGTCGCTCTAAAAGTTACTGTTCTTTGCTACACCTGAACACTTCATCTGATTTTTGAACTTCTTTCATCCTTCCCCGGAATTTTTGTCCGTTATTTCCCAAATTTTTACTGGATATCAATGTTTCAACCAACCACCTCACTCGCACCGTTACCACTACGTTTTATAAGTTCTCTGACCACCACTACTATTTGGAATTTTCCTCCTCCAACATCATCTACATGAAATATGCCATCCTTTATTCTTAATCTCTCTCTCTCTCTCTCTCTCTCTCTCTCTCTCTCTCTCTCTCTCTCTCTCTCCATAGTCTGTGTAGCTGGAACTACCCCCGTAGAGACCTGGCAAAAATACACATCACCCATTCCCTTTATTCTACGGCGAAAACTCCACCCTACTCTAGCCAACCCTCACTCAAGCCCGCCAAGTCGACCGCAGATTCCTCTTGCACCCCGCTCATCTCATTCCCAACTTCATTCTTTTTCTCTCATTTTCTTCCACTCAATACTGCTATCTCTCTCTCTCTCTCTCTCTCTCTCTCTCTCTATCTCACTCTCTCTCTCTCTCTCTCTCTCTCTCTCTCTCTCTCTCTCTCTCTCTCTCTCTCTCTCTCTCTCTCTCTCTCTCTCTCTCCCTCTGTCACCTCTTACATTAACTATTCCTTTCCTTCCCTCCTGCGTGCTCGTACCTTATAAGTTCATAGGTTTTTCTTTTCTTTTATCTCACAAAGAACTCAGAATACTATATGGAAGATGAACTAGTGCGGTCAAACACTGACATATACATATGCATACAAATTTATTCACAAAACACTCATAAATACGCGCGCTTACACATTCACTCACACAGAGAGGACTCCACGATTGTGACACTCTCACATTACTAATATGTATATACTCACATCACCACAACTAGAAGCACCACAATTATTTACATAGGCACACTAATACCGTTCTTTTGTCTCCAAACATCCCATTAGCCAACCTCCCAGTCTCCAGTCATTCATTAGTTGACCTGCTTGTACACAAACGCACGCACGCATAGACACACTCACAATGCATATTGAGTGAAAGAGACATTTCTGCTTCCATATGGCGTACATCCAAAGGCGTACATCCAGACACATTTTCACAAGCTGACACAAGAACTTACACACAGGGATTTCTGTATATTACATAATACACACAAAACTTACATACCAACGCATACATATACGCAAAAATGCACCACTCATACACAAACGACTTGAATCATTTCACGACCAACATATATACGAACACATGGATACACACATAAAGATGCACACATAACAGGCATACACAAAACACATACACATGCAGTCACAAACACTGAGAAACACATGATGCACAGCGAACTCCACACACATGAACTGCATTTCCAAATCCGTCATACATTAGTGCATTCATATAAAAACATAATAGGACACACTGACACACACGCGTATTCTGGGGTTCGCACTTCTGTCTTTAAACACACTATTCAGTTTCTCCTTCCAATTTCCGGTCAGTCACCGGCCAGCACAAAGCTCTTTCAAACGGATTGCAGTTCTTAACTTTTTCTCCATTTTTCCTTCTTTCTTCTTCCTGTTTCTCCTTTCATTTTTTTTTTCTTTCTTTCTTTTATCTAGTTTCTTATTTTTCTACTTTCTCCAGTTTTCTCTTTCTGTAGAATGAAAACGTCAGAAACATTATCACAATTAACTCTTTACATTTCCTCGAGCAACAAGCTAATAATATTGATTGTGAACTTATCCACTCTTATTGGTCATACCGTTTATTTATTCATTTTCTTTTTCTGCTATTTTATATTTTTGTTCTTCGTTCTCACTCATCCTTTCTTGTCTTGATATACATATATACATATATATATATATATATATATATATATATATATATATATATATATATATATATATATATATCGATAGATAGATTGATGTACATACACACACATATATATATATATATATATATACATATACACACACACATATATATTTATAGATATATATGTATGCAAATACATACATACAAATATGTATATGTATATGTGTGTGTAGATATAGTTATATATACATAAATGCACTACACGTTCACACACACACATAGATGTGTGTGTGTGTATGTGTATATATAATATGAGTTGGACGTGATAATTAGCATATATCAAAAATATAACATATTGTCAAATACCATACTCATAATAAATGCTCAAATATTATGTGTAAAATAATCTCAATCATGACATGTGTGGTTCGGATAAATTGTCAATAACATTATAGTTTACACCGAGATTGGGTTTGCCTTTAATCCTTTCGAGGGTGATTAAAAGTAAGTACCAATTGAGCATGGGGACTGATGTGTTCGACTTACTCCTCTTGCCTTGTTGCCAATTTTTAGACCCAATAATATTCCAGTTTATCATTTAAATATATATGAACATTATTTACATTATTTACATTTGACGGATATTCGTCCTCATCTTGTTTGTTGTTAACACAACGTTTCGGCTGATATACCCTCCAGCCTTCGTCAGGTGTCTTGGGGGAAATTTCGAACCTGGGTTCTCATTCCTATCGATGTTACTATTATTATTATTATTATTATTATTATTATTATATTATTATTATTATTATTATTATTATTATTATTATTATTATTATTATTATTATTACTATTATTAATCAGGTCGCTGCCGTGAATCGAACCCGCGCTCTTAACCACTACGCCATATGCCCGTTGTGTTAACAACAAACAAGATGAGGACGAATATCCGTCAAATGTAAATAATGTAAATATTGTAAATAATTCCTCATCTCATATATGAACATGTTTAGATATGCAACTATTTAGTTGGCACTCCGTCGCTTACGACGTCGAGGGTTCCACTTGAACCGATCATCGGAACAACCTGCTCGTGAAATTAACGTGCAAGTGGCTGAGCACTCCACAGACACGTGTACCCTTAACGTAGTTCTCGGGGATATTCAGCGTGACACAGTGTAACAATGCTGGCCCTTTGAATTACATGCACAACAGAAACAGGAAGTAAGAGTGAGAGAAAGTTGTGGTGAAAGAGTACAGCAGGGATCGCCACCATCCCCTGCCGGAGCCTCGTGGGGCTTTAGGGTGTTTTCGCTCAATAAACACTCACAACGCCCGGTCTGGGAATCGAAACCACGATCCTATGACCACCAGTCCGCTTCCCTAACCACTGGGCCATTGTGCCTCCATTGCAGACATACATACATACATACATACATACATACATACATACATACAAAAATGCCTTGTTGTTGATGTTGAAATTCCAATAAAGGAGCCTTGAATTTATGTTAAAAACCGGATCTTTCTCT
>NC_142949.1:31046165-31056165 GCF_046866305.1 Octopus bimaculoides | reverse complement strand
AAGGCTCTAAAGATGTGAGCCATGTATAACGGAAAAAAAGTCATATTCTAAAAAAAATTGCTGCAACTCGTACAATATTTAAATGTTAAATCTCTGGCTTTCAGCATTTAGAAATATCGCGATGTTATACTTGATATTCAGTGTATTCCTTAGATCTTTTCCATGCGTAACTTGCTTGTCCTCTATGTGTAACGGAATTTGTGGCGTGTGTGTGTGTGTGTGTGTGTGTGTGTATGTGTGAAGAAAAGAGAGAGAGGGAGAGAGGGAGACTTCATGTGGATTAATTTTAAAATGTTTTCATGAAGAAAACAGAGATTACTCTATATGATGTGTGGAATGAACACATTTATGATAATATGTCAAATAAATATAAGCGCAGCGGTGACTGTGTGGTGAGAAGTTTGCATCCTAGCCACAAGGTTCAGTCCTAGTAAGTGGCATAGTAGAAAAAAAATGCCCAAGGCGCCACGTATTGGGATTGAACCGGGAACCATGTGGCTGGGAATCAAGCTTCTTATCACACAGCCACGCCTGCGCTTGTATGTATTAATACTTTTTATATACATAAATATATATAGAAGAGTTTGTGTGTGCGTGTGTATATATATGTATAAATATATATATATATTTATATATACGTATATACATATATTTATACATATATATGTATGTATATATGCATGTATATATTTAATGTGTGTATGTATGCATGTATATATGTATGTATGTATATATATATATATATATATATATATATATATATATATATATATATATATATTATTTTCCCTATATATATATATATATATATATATATATATATATATATATATATATGTATGTATATATATGTATATATATATAAGTTTATGAATAGATAGTGCAATGTGTGTGTGGGTGTATGTTTGTATGTGTATGTTTGTATCTGTGTGTATGTGCGTGTGTGTGTGTGTTTGTGTGTGTGTGTGTGTGTGTATGTGTGTGTGTGTGAATGTGTGTGTGGTGCGTGTGTGTGTATGTCTATCTGTCTGTCTGTTTGTGTGTGTGTATTTGTACGTGTGTGCGTGCAGAAACACGTGAGCTCCAAATTCTAACGAAGGGCTTTTGTTTCACTAAACGCCTCAGTGGACCTCCGTTCGCCGGTCTTTAACCTGAAAACAGTCTCTCTGACGCACAACGGAAATCTCATAGAAGACCAACCACCGTACTGGAATCTATTGCCTATTCACAGAGGGAATTAATTGTTGTGTGATATAGGTAACAATCTAACGCTATGAGCCATCACATTCAGACAATTCGACTTGCTTGTCTAGTTAGTCTCTGTTTGAATTTTCTTTGCACACCATAAGCGTCGTTTCAACGAATTACACATTTCGAAAGAGCTGTTCATTGATGTCATTACAAGGGTTGTAAGCTTCACACATACAGATAAATGCACCACACACATACATACATACATGCATACATACGTAAACATACACACTGGCAAGAATACGACGGTCAGGCAATCTATCTATCTATCTATCTATCTATCTATCTGTCTATCTGTCTATCTATCTATTTATCTATCTATCTATCTATCTATCTATCTATCTATCTATCTATCTATCTCTTTCTCTCTCTCTCTCTCTCTCTCTCTATATATATATATATATATATATATATATATATATATATATATATATATATATATATATAGATATATCTTCCTTCTTACCATTCATTGTTTCTGCCTGTCAATCGATCTACATCTTTGGTCCTCCCTCTCTCTCTCTCTCTCTCTCTCTCTCTCTCTCTCTCCCTCTCCCTTGCTCTTTCTCTCACTTTTTTTTCTTTCTTTCTTTTACTCTGCCTGCGTGTCTGCGCACATATATGGATGGGGTAGAGCTTAATTAATAACTAGGGCAAAATGAGTAATTTCTGATTATTTTCTCCTTGTATGTTTGGAATTTAACTTTTATATACATATAACAAGCTTGCTTCCCAACCACATAGTTATGGGGTCAGTCCCACTGCATGGCACCTCTATAGTCTCAGGCCGACCAAATCTTTGTGATTGAATTTAGTAAAAAAAACTCAAAGCCCATCGTATGTATGAGTGTGTGTGTGCGCGCGTGTGTGTGTGTGTGTGTGTGTGTGTGTGTGTGTGTGTGTGTGTGTGTGTGTGTGTGTGTGTGTGTGTGTGTGTGTGTGTATCTGTGTGAGTGTGTGTGAAATCTAGTCCGAATACTTTTTTATTTTCTCTATTGTGTCTATGACGTCATAATACTGCAAACGTTTGTTCGGAGTTTTGGTTTCAAAATTTTTCAGTCTCTTTCAACCTTTCACGGTGATTAGAGGCTAGGGAATGTGTGCGTCAGGGGACGTACCCAGGCAGTTGAAGACTAGAGTGAAGTGAGAGTCATCTTCACCTTGTTTTCAGTGTTTGTGGGGATACTTTATGCACCTTTAAGTTCTTAAACACCCAATGTAACATGCTGGTTGGTCGTATAACATAGCTACAAGGTGTACGGTAGTGTCACTGTAACCGTATGAACTTTTAGCCAGGCAATTCCAGTACAGGAAACCTGTGGGTCCAACCAGAAGTATTCCTCACTCTCCATACATTTCCGCAGAATATTGCATTTTAAACAATTGTGACGCTCTAAAGAGAATGTGACGTTAAATAACAATAAAAACTATGAATATGAAATAATTGATACAGAACATATATTTCATTGCATATGTCAACAGAATATAGCTATAAACGCGGTGAGTATTTAAATATGAAATTTTTGTTGCTATAAAAATGTTTGTGAATGTTTTCGAGATATTTCTCTCATAAACCATACCGATGAGTTGTCCAATATACTACATATATCATTATTGTTGCAAACATGAGCACACAGACCCCTTGGCTACACGAGTCTATGTACCTGGGACTGTGTATGTGAGTGTGTGTGTATCGAGGCACACGCTGTCACACACGTATTTCTCTCTCTCTCTCTGCATCTATATATCTATGGAGAGTGAGTGAGAGAGAAGCAATGCGATGATGTGGATAAACAAATTAAATATAACTTCGGTTTGTATTAAATAAATATATACATATGTATACATGTAAACAGAAAGACTGCATCGACTGAAGATTTCCAGGCGATGAATACTTAAGTATAAATATATAGATATTTCTATATTATTAGATCAAAATTACAGAGAACAAACGACAGAGAAAATTAAAGTGGGGAGGTAAAGTGTTAGCTTAACAATTGTTACTCAGAGAATCATTATAATGTTGGTAGATGTAGTTCGCGAAAATATGCTGCCCGTAATAGAAATGATGTAATAGACTTGGCTCATTCCTCGAAATTGCTAGCCTTGTTACAAAATTTTACACCAATATTATACAACTTCACCCGAGCGACCTAGACGGCGTTAAAGAAACCCCAACTTCAGTCCACTTAACAGTAAGTTGCCTTGCTAGCCCTACCTCTTCCAGGGCTCGCACATTCTCCCTCACAGCTAA
Organism: Octopus bimaculoides; assembly: GCF_046866305.1. NCBI lineage: Eukaryota > Metazoa > Mollusca > Cephalopoda > Octopoda > Octopodidae > Octopus > Octopus bimaculoides. Next base: position 31,052,660 of record NC_142949.1, on the reverse strand, counting down.
CTTGAAGTAACCTATATATCTCACAACTAACTTGAAGTAATCACTATATCTCCACAACTAACCTGTTGGCCTTCTGCTAAATGACCACTCTGACGTCAAACATGTTGTAAGCTTTATATTTCGATTTAGAATTGATCGACATTTTTCCGAATATTAATTCTCAAACGTGAAAAGCTTCGTTGATCGAGAATCGAAACCAGATCTTCGATTTGCTTTTGCAGAAATCTAATTCTGATTGTGCAAATCTTATCACAAAGGGAACTAATAATATTATCAGAATTGTAGAAGAGATAATAGAGATTTGGTTTAAGGGGGAGAATAAAGAATAGTGGAAATATCTCAATATCTCGAAGATATCTGAACCAAGAGCTATAATCGTTCAATGAAAAAAAAAACACACGAACAATAAAAATAGTGAAAATGAAAAATAAACAAACGGAGAATAGAAAGAAAAAAGAAACCAGCAAATAAATGGAAACGAATTCGATTATAAACTTGTATATTCCAGCAGACGGTGTGTGTGTGAGTGCGATTGTGTGAGAGTGCGTGTGTGTGAGTGTGTGTGTGAGAGAGAGAAAGAGTGAGTGAAAGTATGTGGGTATGAGTGTGCGTATGAGATAGAGTGTGTATGTGAGAGAGAGGGTGTGAGTGTGAGGGAATGTAGGTGAGAGAAAGCAAGAGATGAGAGAAAGAGTAAGCATGTAAGAGAGAGAGAGAGAGAGTGTGTGTATATGCGTATGTGTGTGTGTGTGTGTGTGTACGAGACTGTGTGTGTGTGTGTGTTTGTGTTTTGTATGTGTGTGTATATGTGCGTACGCGTGCGTACGCGTGCGTGCTTATATCTCCGGTGTAAACTTCAATGTTACGACTTAAAATGTTTTTGTATATATTTCTTGGGGGAATCATTCACATTGAAAATTCCAGCTAATCATCGTAAATAATATAAAATAATGAAACAAATACGATTAAAATATACATATAAATATAAGTATAAATATAAATATAGATATATATATATATATATATATATATATATATATATATATATATATATATATATATAAGTCAATGTTACAATGTGGGGTGAAATTTCTCATTGTTAATATAATTACTGTTGAAGTTGTCATTATTATTATTATTATTATTATTATTATTATTATTATTATTATTATTATTATTATTATTATTATTATTATTATTATTACGCCAGCGGTATAAACAAAGTCTAGTAGAAAAAGCAAGATTGTTTTTTTTTTCCCCTCTCCTCTTCGATTATGTTATCGCTAGATAAGGTAAAGAGCCTTGACACATAAAATGCCATTTATTTGTGAGTCAAAATATTTTTTAAAAAATTAAATAAATATTGAATTACAGAGAGAAAGAAATCTTTGGAATTTCAAATTGTTTACAGAAATATATGGAATTCCTTGACTGAGAGGAAATTGTTTTGGATATCTTGTATCCTTTTTTTTTATGCTTCTTTCAGTTATCGCATTGCGGTCATGCTGGGGAATTGCCATGAACGAGGATTTTTCTACGTCAAACAAATCGACCCCAGCTTTACGTTTTGTTTTGTTTATCATTTTTTTAAAGTCTGGTATTTTTTTTCTATCGGTTACTTTTACCGAAGTGCTAATTAACGAGGAACATAAACAAAACAACAACGCTTGTCAAGCGATGGGAAGTTTGAGAAACACACAAACAACACACACACACACACACACACACACACACACACACACACACACACACACACACACACACACACACACACACACTTCGTTCTTAATTGTGTAGATTTCAAGATATGAGGAAAGTGAAGGGACATATTTAAGAAAGTACGTTATATGTTCAAGTGTTTGTTGCAAAAACAAAAATCTAGAATTGACACAAGGCCAAACTAAACCCAATGGAAACAATTTTCGAATATGAAATGGTAAAGGAAAAATTGAATGTTCAAAGAATTCTAAAGATGAGTTGCAGATAAATAAAAAGATAATAAAGTCTGGTTGATTAAACTTAAAGTTTGGTTGATTGATCTTAGTTTATGTGCAATATTAATCTGTACTGATACGCATATGTATACGAATCTAAGTATATACAGAGGTCGGTATGTACATATGCGTTTGTGTTTGTGTATATGTATATATGTTTGTTTGTGTATGGTATAAATATACGTTTATATACACATATAGAAGCATATCTTGATATATATATATATCTTCATACATATATATGTGTGTGCGAATATATAATTTTATATTATGTTTACAGGTCTATATATACATACGTATGTGCGTATGTGCATTTGTATCTTAGCATTCACGCATATGTACATATACATATATGTGTGTGCGTGTATACTTATTTGGTTGTGTATATGCGTATGTGTGTTAATAAATCTTTGTACTTCGTGCACAAGCCCTGAAAATTCCTGGGGAGCGGATGAGTCGATTACATCGGCCCCGGCGCTCGTCTGTTACTTACTTTATCGACCCCAAAAGGATAATAGGCAAAGTAGACTCCGGTGAAATTTGAACTCAAAACGTTTATACGAAATACCGCTCAACATTTTGCCCGGCATGCTAACGATTCTGCCAGAACGTCGCCTTTACGTACGGCAATAACTATATCTAAAATTATGCTATTTTGTAGAATGCTGCCAATGCTGCCAACACAGAACAATCTCTCAACTTCCACACCCCAAAACCTGTAAAACTTATAAAGTTTCAAATATTGGTAAAAGTTTGAGACAATCACAATTACAGGTATCACGCAAGCACCATTTCTTTGTTCATGTTAAATGAAATGATACAGTTCTAACAACTACACGAAACTGGCTAGATTCTATTACACACGCAACCACAAATACACACACAAGTGCAAGTAGACATACAAATACCGTTCTTCATACAATGTCTGTGTGTGTGAGTGTGGATTTTATCTGTGAGATTATAATTTTAATATGTTCATAATTGCATTTTGAAACAACTATAAATTCATCAAATAATTTAAGTTTCGGGAAACATATTGAAGGTAGTTATAGAGTTCGGTACTTGGGGCAGGCGCATGGTTTAATGACTAGATTTACGATCGTAAGGTCGTGAGTTCGATACCCAGCGGCACGTTTTGTCCTCGAGTGAGATGCTTTTTTCACATTGCTTCCCTCCACTCTGCTGGGGAAAATCAGTAGTACCAGTAATTCAGAGGACAAGACCCGTCACATTTTTTGTCAGACTGAATTTCCATGAGATCTACGTTAAGGGTACTGATATTGCTTCTGTCGTTAATATATCATCCACCCTTTGACATGTTTCGTTTTTCATCTTGCAAGTAGCTCGTCAAAAACTTCACCAAGCATGGGTGAATGGTCAGTATGGTCACCGACTATCTGACAGGTTGTACTGGGTCACATGTTACCAATAGCACGAGGACTTACGTGCAGACAGACTGACAGACAGACAGACGGACAGACGGACAGACAGACAGACAGACAGACAGACAGACAGACAGACAGACAGACAGACAGACAGAAAAGGAAAAAGAATGACATCTTTGTTGTCTTCCCTGAAAATAGTCACCATGATTTACTATGCCGATCGTTGGCTCTTGGACGTTTAGACCGAAGAGCAGAGGTGTAAGGACATTTCATGGACTGAATATTCGTTTCCCTCTCATAAAAAAATATACCCACGTTTTATCCTCTGTCACGAGATCATGCAAAAAAATGTCTTCATTGGCTTTGAATTCTTCAAGTCAGACTTGTACAGCTCTCTTCTTCAAATCGAGTGTCTACTAATATCGTATCTACTTTGCGCATGTTTTCTGATACACCAAGTATTCCAGTTTATTTATCAGTGATTGTAACCATCGTTCAGTTGTGCAGCAAGTTCCTAGGTTGTATATCATCTCTCCGCTCGAATCATATCGTCCACCCGCTGGCGATTCGTGTCAGTGAATGCAGTTAATGGACTCCCACTGCTTGGTTTATCTTAAATACTGTTTTCTCCTTATTTTAAGTTTTTCATTCATCTGTGTATGTTGCTTTTGTCCATCATGTCATCGCCGTTTACAATCTGTAGCTTACTCGCTGAAATTGCACATGTTAGACTATCTCTACAATAGTATGCCAAATGTCACATTCACCTTTAAATAAATAAATAGTATTTCACACTGTGCTTAACACTTTTCGGTAAATAACATTTCACACCAATGTAACCAATTTGAAATCACTACTTCAGGTACAAACATACACATAAGCACACGCAATCGCACACATACGCTTCTATGCTTCGCTGTGTGTGTGTGTGTTGTGTGTGTGTGTGTGTGTGTGTGTGTGTGTGTGTGTGTGTGTGTGTGTGTGTGTGTGTGTGTGAATCTTTATGTATGTACAGACAGAGTGTTAGCAAAAATTGGAATTATTATTTTCTCATAACTAATTTTGCTTTTTAAACAGAATTTTATGCACATAAAATATTCGTATCACAAAAACCGGATTCTCTTCCGATTCTCGCTTGCTTTCATATTGTTGTTGTTTCCCCCTCAGAGTACAACACCCCGAGATGACTTAATTGCTTTGCCGTCATTTAGCTATATTGCCATGGCAACAATACCTGTTTGTTTAAATCATAACAACCCTTTTGTCAGGTGAGATATCATTTACGTGTTGGCAACAAACATTTGGATTAAACGAATCACACTCTCGCCACGATGACCTTCACTTAAAGACGGTCACATTTATGTTGTCATAGAAACGTGAACGAGTCTGAGAAGTGAATGTGTTTTGGAAATGAGGAAGAATATTTGTTTAATCAAAAAAAAGGAAATATTACAAAAGCTGTGAATGGTGGAAGAACTGATGAGAATATGAATTTATTAAATTTGACCTCTGTGATGGTTATAATAATTTACAATGTTCAAAAGAATGTGTAATAGAAGGAAGGGGAGCGAAACTTTGATTGAACATGCAATGTAAGATGATGAATTTCAATTTTATAGGATTGATTTAAAGATGTTGGAGATCAGCGGTTCTTGGACAATTGATCTTTTACGTCACAAGTCTTTAATTAAAGTTGAATTAAAGTTGATGCTGAAAGGAAATGACAGCAAGACCTGTGAAATAAAATTTTAAAGTTTAATATTTGTAACAGGAAGAGAAGTTTTGAAATTGAAATTGCGAGAGTAGAATCCATAATATGACGAAGGAATCTCCAAGCGTTATAATTAACAACAAATTGAACAAGTTCATCAAAGGATGCAAACCAAGTATGTATTGCCTTTTAATTTATTATTCTGACAGCATGAAACAATTTTATCTCTCCATCCTAGTAATCTCTTACCTGCAACCAATCAAGTTATAATAATTATAAACATCAAAATGTCATTAACGGCGTAAGAGACGTTTAACAAAGGAAGTTGCATATTATAAACATATCAATAACGAATTACTGACTAATGTTATGAAATAATACTGCGTTATATATACAGTAATGCCATATCAGTAGTTTATTTTACAGATATCAGTACCGAATTGTTGATAAGAGGTGTAAAATATTAAGGCATTATACGCATGTGGATAGTATAGTGTTGATCAGGGCGGCGAAAGAATTTTGAGGTTTCTGTAACTAGAGCAAATAGAAGCAAATAGCCCAGTAGTGCAATTTTCTGTATGTTATATATATTTGTAAGTCCTGGTGTTTTTGTTATGCATTTGTCTGAATTTTTTTACTATTATTATTAATATTATTATTATTCGGTAGTTTTAATTTCATAACGTGCTTTCATTTCACTACCGAGCGCAGCTCTGTGTGCCTTGGGTATGTGTTGTGGTTTTCTGTGATGCTCTTATGGTTACTGTATTGAAAGTATTTTGCGTAGGATGTGTGCAGTGCCCAGTAGTGCAAGTTTCTGTATGTTATATATATATATATATATATATATATATATATATAGATATAAATATTATTATTATTATTATTATTATTATTATTATTATTATTATATATTATTATTATTATTATTATTATTATTGAGTATGAGAGCGGTGCATGACATTAAAGTGACACTGGGGCAAAATATACGAGGTCCACTATACTCATCATGATTGCTCGTCTTATAAGGGTGCACCAGGCACATGCATCACTACCATATGTGCCCGACATGGTGATCTCGCATCAAAATAAACAGCGCATGACCTTGCAGGAGGGAACCAGTTAGAATTTTTTTCAGGCCGAGTAAGCCCATCCTGCTCAGCAAGTCCCTAAATAAGGGTTGTTTAAGGATGTTGAGTGAAACACTCATGTGTCCAGAGGTGAATAATTCAGATCCTAAAGAATTCTTCCCAAAACATGGCTACGATGTTCCCTCACTACTTCTGCTCTTGATCAGAGTTGCATATGATGTCAACCATTAATTATTAATATTCCTGTTATTGTCTTCGTTGTTGCCTTTGGTTTCTCAACGCTACTCCGAGTTTTACTCAGAGAACTCACGTAA
>NC_142949.1:31038665-31041165 GCF_046866305.1 Octopus bimaculoides | reverse complement strand
TTTCAATATTCGCTTTTGACTGATGGCAGATTATTCGAAGATAGACAGAGAGAGAGATAGAGAGAGAGAGAGAGAGAGAAAAAAAGAGTACAAACATACAGACAGGGCCAGAGAGAGAAAAGGTGGGGAGGGAGAGAAAGCGAGAGAGACAGTGAGAGAGTAATACTCTGAGAGAGAAATAATGTGTCTCAATATTCATCACAAGATTGTATTTACGAATTTAAATTCATCAATTTATGTCAATTCATATTAATGAGAATATTGAGAATTCTACCATACAAGTTTGACGTGTTATGGTTGTGGTGATGTGTTGCTGTGATGTTTTAATCCCAAGTTAACTCTGATTAACTCAGCCAGTTATAAAAGACAACCAAGCCATCATCATTCCGATATTTTAAATGCATTACGTGTCTTAAACAATATTGTACAATGTGCTCTTCCTCTTTTGGTAGAATAAGATGTGACTTGTGGATTTAGTTGATTTTTCTAGCAACTCAAGTGACGTTATAGCGACGCCCTTTACGTTCACTCAAGCAAGTTTCATTTCTTTTCTTTCTTTTTTTTTTTTGTCTGAGAATTCATGTCACAAATACTATTGGGTGGTCAGATAAATTTATTCTTTTTATTTTCATTTATTTTAATCTTGTTTTTTCATCAACAGTTTTGACAAATCAAATCAATAATATATTCTCCATTGTTCACATCTTGCAACGTTCCGCTAGCTTGTCAATGCCTTTACGACAGAATAACCGGCCTTTGACTCGAAGAATTCATTGAACCAGTTTCCAGCTCCACGACGTTGTTGAACGAAATGCCTCATAGACAGCTGGAAAGTAACCGAAAAAGATGGTAGTTTGAAAGCGCTGCATCAGGAGAATACGGTGCGTAGTACATAACTGATTTCTCTAAAATATATCCAATCATAGTTGATCTTAGACTCTAAATATTTTATTTGATCTCACCATTATTGTTCTGGCCACCTGGTTAATGTTAGATATCAGAAATGTATATTTCTTTTAAAATCCAGTATACACAACTGAGAAAGTATTTAAAATAAAAATAGAAATCTATATATCATATTTTATGTATACAGATTGTCGATTTGCCAGCTACTAGAGTATTTATCCTGAGATAACATCTCTGAGAGACTTACGCTATGTTTAAAACACAATAAATACCACAGAGAGAGAGAGAGAGTGGGGGGGGGAATTTTGTATTTTATCTCGCTCTGATATTTATTGTGTTTTTAAAACGTCAACTCTACCACATTTCTACCCACGCCGGCTTTATTGTACCGGTGACGTCAACGTGGCTTGATTCTCGCGCTCCACTGTCGACCTCTGACAGATACCAAACCAGAGAGCATGAAGGGACTGCGGAGGAAGGAGTACCCCTATCTTGACCATTACATCACCAACGATTCCCAACAACTAAGAAGGGACGTGCGGACGAAGTCGTGGTATTTAAAAACCATCATATATTTCATCTCAGAATAGAATCTTATTAAGAAACACTGCAGAAATTGACATATCGAGAGTGTACATACATTAAGTATGATACATAGATGGCTAATACTTTCTAATGTCTGTATTGTGTAAAACCTATTTAGCTTTGTTCCTAGTTCTTAGTTTTATGTGTTCTTCCTCAATTCCTTTCACTTCAAAATCTCTACCAATTTATAACAGCAAATCTTCTCCGATACTTGTTCTACCCCCACCCTCTCTCTCTCTCTCTCCTCTCTCTCTCTCTCTCTCTCTCTCTCCTCTCTCTCTCTCTCTCTCTCTCTCTATCTCTCTCCCTTTCTTTCTCCCACACTCACTCACTCTTCCTTTCCCTCTCTCTCTCACTCTTTCCCTCTCTCATTGTCTCAATATGTTTATGTTCGCAAGTACATGTCTGTGCAAATTTGCTCGTGACATTGATGTAACTAAATCTAACACATCACCATCATCATTATCATCATCATCACTACCACCACCACCACCACCACCCACCACCATCATCATCATCATCATCATCATCATTATCATCATCATTATCGTTACCATTGTCCTCGACCTCATAACATCACTAACAACAACACCATAATTGCAACAACAACAACCAGCAACAACAACAACAACAGCAACAACAACAACAGCAACAACAACAACAGCAACAACAGTATCGAGAATATCACACCAATAACTCATTATTTCTGTTTGGATAGGATATATTGTGGAACCGGATTTAAAACCATTATTTATTCTTTTGTTCCATCTTGAAAATACAATAACCAGGAATTTATTTATTTCCTAACAACACTAGAAACAATTCTTTGATGCATTCCTGCTAACAAGACAGGATATTCTCTTGTCATTTTATGCTTTCAAAATAATGGCAAATGGAACCAGCTCTTGTCACGTTATTCTCAGTTCGACTGCGAAGTCAACATGAAGAAACAATATAGGGGTTTTTTTTCTTTCCTTTTCCCATTATTTTAGAAATCTTGAAAGAATAT
>NC_142949.1:31026165-31033665 GCF_046866305.1 Octopus bimaculoides | reverse complement strand
TATATATATATGCATACATATATATAAATATATATGTATATATATATATATATATATATATATATATATAAACAAATAGTAAAGGAGTATATGCATATATACGTACAGGTATGTGGCATACCGACATCCACCTGTATGTATAGGTGCATATCTGGGTACAGGACATTGCAAACAAAACAGAGACGAGAGAACACACAAGCCACATAGTGAACATTCTACTTCATCAGCTACCTCCGTTTTAACACCGGCGTTTCGAAGAGCTAGGCAGGACGCACACACAAATATTCATACACGCGTAAATACACATCTACATGTGTGTACATATATATGTATGTGTTCATGTTTATATATGTAACTATATTTCTACGTATCTATATTTGTGCACGGGGCGGTGAGGTCAAAGAACGTGTATTTGTGGATGTGCAGCAGTTTATCTTCTTTGCAACACAGAAATTCTCCCAGAATAACTTAATGTATTCGTCTCAAAACTTTTTTTTTTCTTATTTTTTGTAATTGTTTTTAGTATATCTCGTATTTACTAATAGGTTTAAGAAAACATGAACAAATACTGATGAGAGATCATAGGAACACGTCAGATGTATTATGTATAAAGAGTAAATGTTTCTTTCAACTGGCACACTTTTAACTTTTCTCGTGTTGAAATTGTCAACTTAGTTGAACATAAAATCACTTTTATAGTATCTCCAGATACAACCACCAATAGTTAAATGTACGGAGGAAATCTATCCATCATCATCGTCATCATCCATCATCCATCATCATCCTCATCATCATCCATCATCCATCATCATTCATCACTCATCACTCATCATTCAACAGTCAATATTCATCACTCATTATTCATTATTCACCACTCATTATTCATTATTCATCACTCATCACTCATCATTCATTATTCATTATCCGTTATTTATCACTCATTACTTATTATTCGTCATTCATCACTCATCATTCATCATTCATCATTCAAATACTCATTACTCATCAGTCATTATTCATTACTCATCAGTCGTCATTCAACACTCGTTATGCATCATTCATTATTCATCACTCATCACTCGTTAATCATCATTCATTATTCATCACTCATCACTCGTTAATCATCATTCATTATTCATCACTCATTATTCATCATTCATCACTCATTATTCATCATTCATCATTCATCATTCATCAATTATCATTCATTATCATTCATCATTCATCATCTTTCATCATCATCATTCATCATCATCCATTCATCATTATTCATCATCATCATCAAGGTGACGAGCTGACAGAATCGTTAGCACACCGGGCGAAATAACGGTTTGTCGTTTGTCGCTACGTTCTGAGTTCAAATTCTGCTGTACATTTACAGATTTTTATTAATGTCACATGTTTTTATAAATCATCCTATTCTAGTAGACTCTCCCGATTTAATTTTTCTTAAGATTTGTATCTTTTTATAGTATTATTGAATGTTTAGACGTGGAGAGAGAGATATTAAAAGAGGGCGAGGATTGGGGAGAAAGTGAGAGAGAGAGTGTGTGTGTGTGTTGTGTGTGTGTGTGTGTGTGTGTATGTGTGTGTGTGTGTGTGTGTGTGTGTGTGTGTGTGTGTGTGTGTGTGTGTGCCTATGTATCTGAAAGGAGTATCAATGGAAAAGAGAAGGAAAGAAAGAAGGAACAGTGAGAGAAGAAAGAAAATTGTTTACAGCTGGTCAGTTTTTTAAACACAATTCTTATAATTTTTTTCTTATACGTATATACATATGTATATATATGTATATATATATATATATATATATATATATATATATATATATATATATATATATATATATATATATATATACGTATACGCACATATATATACATATATATATATATATATATTATATATATATATACGTATACGCACAAAAAGACACTTAAAACTGATACACACATGCAAATATATATACATGCATTCAATTAGGTATTTATTTTCTGTGCGTATACGTTTGTTGTGTATATGTAATGCATATGTACATTCATTATCATTGATCGTAACAATTTACGTAGCGGTTCACTTTGTCGTCATTTTTTTTGCAACGCCGTTCACCTCAACTGTTAAATTCTGATTTCTGTAATTATTATCTAAGTCGTGCCTGCTGACAAGATGAGTGAAATATGTAAACTCTAAAAGAGCTAACTAGCTAAGTAATGACGGCTTATAATGTAGATTGTTGAACAACTGACTAACATAACAGTCGCATTTATACAATAAGCCTTTTGATGTAACAGTCATTATTGACCTGACTATTTATTGATGTAACAGTAATCTGTGTAATGTCTGTGAAATATAAGCTTATTAGTTTACACTTACTCTTCACGTAACTGAGATTGCTTGAGATTGTGTCACCTCCTCACTCATCATGTCATGTAGATAGAAACACATCCGTTATTACTCTTCGTGTTTTATCTGTAATTAGAGAAGCTACTGCAAGGATAAATACATCATTTACTTAACTGGAAATATAGCAATGTACGAATACTACTGCTAATAACAACAATAATAATAATAATAATAATAATAATAATAATATCATCGTAATATTAACTGTTTGTTTTATTTTGTGGCAGTAATTTATCTTACTAATTAGACTAACACATTTCGTTCACAGAATTATTTCCCTTTGACTTCCTGTGTTAATTACTATACAGAGCAAAATGGCATTTATTTAATTGCAATATGGTTCTCTATGAATGCTAATACTAATAATTATTTCAAATTTTTGCCACAAGGACAGCTTGGAAGAAATGGGGATGAGTCGATTACATCGATCCCAGTGTTCAACTGGTATTTATTTTATCGACCCCGAAAGGATGAAAGGTAAAGTCAACCTCGGTGGAATTTGAACTCAGACCGTAATGACAGGCGAAATAACGCTAAGCATTTCGCCCAGTGTGCTAACGATTCTGCCAGCTCGTCGCTCTAATACTAATACTAACAATAGTAATAATGTCATTAATTTTCCTATTTTGTGACCATAGTTTATATTACTGATTAACCTAAGGATTATATCCCTTTCACTTCCTGTGTGATTTAGTGTACATACAGTACATTCGGTGTTAATGAGAACAATTTCTATTAGGTTCAATAATATATCACCTTATGCAATTTGTTTTGCACTTAAAATATCGCATGTATTTTGATTTATCATTGGTGCAGTGAACATATTACTATATCAGAGGTTCCATTCTCTCATCTGATAGTTCAAGTGCTGTATCATAGAGAATTTTGGTTTTCTGTTTATTAAAGACAAACTAAATTATGAACTTTTTTGCAAAGCATACTCGCCCTGAAAATATTAGCCTGTATACAAGCAATTCGTTTCATTCTCTCTATTCTCTATTGCGGAATAAAAAAAAACGATCTGTAAAGTCTTGACTTTATTGTTATTTATTTGCCACTTGTTATGCCATACTGATGATTTCAAATAAGGATGAAATAGCACAATAAATAGCTACCAACGACTAGAAATTTTAAGATTTTTATAATGTGTACCAAAATATTTCATATGTATGTGTTCATTCAGGCGCGAACGTGGCTGTGGGATTCAATCAGGAACCACAGGGTTCCGGGTTCAGTCCCACTGCGTGGCAACTTAGGTAAGTGTTTTCTTCTATACCTCGGGCCCATCAAAGACTTCTGAATGGATTTCGTAGACGGGAACTGAAAGAAACCCGTCATGTGTGTGCACGTGTATGTGTTTGTTTGCGTGTGTGTGTGTGTGCGTGTGTGTGTATGTGTGTGTGTGTGTGTGTGCGTGTGTGTGTGTGTGTGTGTGTGTGTGTGCGTGCGTGTGTGTGTGTGTGTGTGTGTGTGTGTGTGTCACTGCTTGACAACTGGTTTTGGCTTGTTTACGTCCCCGTAACTTAGCGGTTCGGCAAAAAAAGCCCGATATAATAAGTACCAAGTTCAAAAAGTAAGTACCAGGGTCGATTCATTCGACTAAATGCTCTTCAAGGCGGTACCCCAGCATGGCCGCAGTCTAATGACTGAAAGAGATAAGAGATAAAGATACCCTGTTATTGATGTTGAAATTCCAATGAAGGAACCTTGGATCTAGGTTAGAAACCGGTTATTTCTCTATCGGCAAGAAATCTTGAAATAAACTGAATAATGACATACATACATACAAACAAATGTATGTAGTACTGGTTACCTCCCCTGGGTCTTTCTCCCTGTCGGTTCCCAAGTGTGCCTTCTCATCCAATCGCCAACTGTAGCTAACGCAGTTATCAAACCGTCTTGCTATTTTTAACAGCTTGATAAATGACGAAATTAATTAATAGTAAACCTGGATAGCTGCATTAAAGAAGGCTGTGGTTTTTCTTATATAACAATATATTTCTCTCTTACTCGTTGAAATCTCACCATATATACATGTACTTATGAATGTAAACATACATACACCTATATATATTATATATATATATATATATGATATATATATTATATATATATATATATATATGTGTGTGTGTGGTGTGTGTGTGTGTGTGTGTGTGTGTGTGTATGTATGTATGTATGTATGTATGTATGTATTGGTACGTTGTTATAACGTATATATGTGCAGATATGTATGTGTGATTGTATATGGATTACGAAACGTGGCTCTTCGTTAATTTTATATTTGCTGTTATTCACTGAAAGCGAATGTTACTTTTGTAATTGTGAACTTGAAGCTATTTACCGTTGATTTTCAGGTTTCATAGAAAAGGATATAACAAAATTACTGAAGCCTGCAAATGCCGGAAAGTAATCCGAATTCCTATATTCTTCTAAATTGGTCAATATCAAATCTAGACTATTTCGGTGCCGATCTAAAATCTATTCAGTCCATATTACGTATATTGCGCTCTGTTTTATCAGGTTGTTTATTCTTTCACAATAGAAATAATTACAATGTGTGCCTGCATTTTGATGGCGGCTCAGTTACTAACCATTTCTTCGTTGTTTAGAATATGATTTCATTGTTTTTCTCTTTCGCTCCTTTATGTTTTTATTTTATTTCGTTTCGACTTTTGGTTCTACGAATATCGATAAAAAGTCTATCGTTTATGGATTTTATTGGTTTGCTTCATAACATTGATTCCTAACCAAACTCTCATTCACTTTACGCCTCATCGGTTCTATGCCATTCTCGGAGTTTTCAAGAGATTACAATAGAAATTCGCTTATAATAGGAATTATGTTCAGTATTTTCGGGTGGAAAATTCTTTGATGTTTTCATCTGAAAATATGCAAGGATTTCCTTTGCTTAGGTAACATAGACCATTGTCATTTTGGCTGATCCTGTCAGAACTTTGAGAAGGATGTTGTGTAGCACTTTCTCTCCCTGTCTTTTCCCTCCCCCTCTTTCTCTCTTTTTCTCTCCCCTATTTCTCTCTCTTTGTATGTGTGTGTATCTGTGTGTGTGAATGCGAAAGTAAATGCTTACTGACTTTTCTTATTTGCGTTCACCCAACGGGAATATTTCTCTTATGTATTTTAAAAATTATTCCCACGTAAAGAGAGAATGGTAAATACCTAGGAGACGTTTATGAGAAGATATTTAGATGTATTGCTTCTTGGTTTATTTCTAAAAGCAGAAATAAAGTAAAATAAGTCGATGTTATTTACCTAAATGGAAATGGATTCAGAAAAATGAAATTACTCGCGGCACTTTGGGGTTAAGCGTGATTTGATAAGCACTCTATAAGCACAAATACACATACACCTGGAACACATGTACACACATATACACTACATGTTCACATGCATTCATGTATATCTGTATGCATGCGTGCATATGTTTACTGTTATATATACGTGTGTGTGTGCGCGTGTGTGTATATGTATTTGTGTCTATACATATATATATATATATATATATATATATATATATATATATATATATATATATATATATATACATATATATATATATATACATAACACACACACACACACACAAATATATATATATATGTATATATATATATATATATATATATATATATATATATATATATATATATATATGTGTGTGTGTGTGTGTGTGTGTGTGTGTGTGTATATATACATATATGGGCGTATAGTATATATATGCATATACGCACAGACACACATATATACATATTTATATATACAATCATATATACTTGCATATATATATGCATGTATTTATATATATGCATGTATTTAAATATATGTGCATAAATAAATATATAAATATGTGTGTGCATGTGTATGTTTATGTATAAACGTACACACATACATAGGCACACAGACATCTCAATTGAATATAATTCCGTGCTCCTTTTCAATTGCCGGTTGAAGTTACAATGTCATAGATAACTTCACACTCTCTCGAATAATTATATTTCCTTTTCACACACCGCTACTAGTTTATAAGAGAGAAATGTATATATGTATAATATATTAGATTAAACTCCATACATGAGTAGAAATATAGCATTTATCAGACACCAGGGAATGAAAATTAACAATTACAACAAAATTTGGACATAGAATTTAGAGGAATGATACCAAATTATATGAAATTCATCAAACGCGTTTGCTATCATAATATATACTAAAAAAAGTCAAGATATTTTTAATAATAATCATCATTTCCTTATCTTGTAGTGATAGTCGACACTATCGAAAGCTTTTGACTGATCTAAGTTGATAATGGTCCTAACGTACCCAGGTTGTTTCCATATTCTCCAAATTGTCTCACATGTGACGGAATTTCTCGTAGATGGTTCATTGGAAATCCCACAGACTTGCACAAACCACCGACGATGTGCAGCAACAACTTTGTTAAAACCTTGCACAAAATCTTAAACTATGCATTTAGCAGTGTTACAGATTGGATATTAACTAAAATATCACCTGTGTTGATGTCGTTTCGCCCTGGCTCACTGAACTGGGAATTTTTCTGTTGTTTTGTTATTTTGCCAAAGAAGTGTATTTTAAAAAGCCTCGTAATAGTGTTTTACACTTTCTTTTCTCTGAAAATCCAAACACGTTTGGCAATTAGTCAAAGAATACATGAGATATGTCTATTAATGTCCTTTTTTCTTTTTTCTTTTTGTTGTTTTTTTTATTAATAATCTCATTTTGGATTACGAAGTGAATTCTTTAAATACTCATCCTTCGCTGATACTTCGCTTATTGTGTCGTTTTATTATGAATTTTTTCAACTCGTTGTTAAGTTTGTGAAGTTGAAATTGGTTTTCATTTGTATGGAATTGGTTTTTATTGTTATTACTATTGTTTTTGTTTGATGTTTTTGCCGTTACTGAGTTTCTGCATTTTACTGTTGTTCTGCTGGAGAGCTTTGTACTAGGTTTCACTGTTTTACTGAAATGCTTTTTAGGTTTCGTTTTTATTGTTGTTCTTGGTGTTGATTTGCCGCTTGTGTTAATCGATGACTGTTTTGTGTTTTTTTAGTGTTGTTCA
>NC_142949.1:31003665-31021165 GCF_046866305.1 Octopus bimaculoides | reverse complement strand
TCAAAGGTTAAATTTGAGGAGCGCCATATTTCTATATATATCAGTGAAGAATCTGAAATAAAACGTGTTAACGCTCGGTAAATTCAGCTACTAAAAAAATACCATGAAACAAGTAAACTAAAGTTAGACTGACATAAATTTATTCCGATTTTTAAAAAAATTTCTTTCTATTATAAAACTCATTTTCTATCTGCGAAACAATATTTCATTAGACGCCATTTTGTTCGAATCTAAATATTGTTTGTGAAATAATGAATTAAATGTGTGCGTGTGAGTGTATGCGAGTATGAGTTTGTTTGCTTGTCTTCTCTTTATTTCATAATTTCATTCGTGTTATATGTGATATATGTATGTGTGTGTGCGTACGTATGTATATATGCATGTATGTATGTATCTATGCATGCATGAATGTATGTATCTATGTATGCATGTATGTATGCAAATATGTATACATATATGTATGCATATATACATATATATATATATATATATATATATATATATATATATATATATATATATATATATATATACATACATATATATATATATATATATATATATATATATATATATATATATATATATACATACATACATACATACATACATACATACATACATATATTTTAATGTTAGTTTATGTTCAGTTATAAAACAATTTTACAGTAATCTGATGGGTTACTCTTTACTCTATAGAGTACGAAAGTATATATATATATCTATATATATATATATATATATATATATATATATATATATATATATATATATATATATATATATATATATATATATATATATATATATATATATATATATACATATACATATACATATACATATACATATATATATAAATATATATATATATTTACACATATACATATATATATATACACACACACACACACACACAGAAAGAGGTGGAGAGACGATGTAAAGGCTTAGAGATCTACCTATATATTCCAGTATAGTATATTATCTTACCGCAAGTAATATCACAAGAAATTCTATGTTTATTGATCGAAAAGGAATTAACGATGAAGTATATTCCTTTGTTATATTATCTGAATTGAATTTAAAACATTGTGGTAACTTCATGACAGTTTCATTCGATTAGAGAAAGTTATTCGAAGCTTATACCAGACTCAAGCTAGCGGGAAGCCGTGCATTTCCTCGGGGCAATTGCTGTTATAGCACCCGCGTTTGAAAGTTCTCCAAATATATTGTCAACCGTCTTCTCACAGAAAAAAAAATAATCTGCAATGCTGTCTTTTAATGTTATAGAATTTTCAAAGGAATATTTCAAAGAAACACTAAGTCTTTGCTTCTGTTTACTTTGGCACTGAATACACATCCATATCTTTTTCAAAGTCGAACAGTTCTATTGTAGAACCTACAACAGCAATATAGATAAATGGTAATCCATTAATTCTTTGTAGACGATCCTGTGATCTTAGTTGAGCAGATCTCTCTTTATATTTCTGGATAACGTTTGGATTTAACAAATTTTCAGCCTAATATTTTTTCTACTCTAAGCACAAGGCCCGAAATTTGTGGGGAGGAGGCCAGTCGGTTAGATCGACCTTATGTGTGCAACTGGTACTTAATTTATCGGCCCCGAAAGGATGGAAGGCAAAGTCGACCTCGGTGGAATTTGAACTCAGAACATAAAGACAAAGGAAATAACACTAAGAATTTGGCCCAGCGTGCTAACGTTTCTTATTTCTTTATAGCCCACAAGGGGCTAAGCATAGAGAGGACAAACAAGGACAGACAAAGACATTAAGTCAATTACATCGACCCCAGTGCGTAACTAGTACTTAATTTATCGACCCCGAAAGGATGAAAAGCGAAGTTGACCCCGGCGGAATTTTTGAACTTGGAACGTAAAGACAGACGAAATACCGTAAAGCATTTCGCCCGGCGTGCTAACGTTTCTGCCAGCTCGCTGCCTTACTCTTTCAGCCTAATATTCTTTTCTATTCTAGGCACAAGGCCCGAACTTTTGGGGGAGGAGGCCAGTCGATTAGATTGACCTTATGTGCGCCTAATATTAGTTATGAATTGATACTAGCTTTCTTTTTTAACTAGTTTCTGTCACCTGACTGAGGTCATGCTGTAGTGCTGCTTTTGAGCACTCAGTTGAACAACCCGGCGCCAGCATTTATTCTTAAGTTTGATACCCACGTCTGCGTCTATGATTTTACGCTCATCCTTTTTAGAATTATCTCAGACATTCAGACTTTACAATATTTCATCGTACTTCGAATTTATCACATAAAATCTGATTTATAAGCTACATTAGTATTTTCTAAATCTCAAATAATAGTTTTATAAAATACAACAGTTTTATTACTGAATGTAAAATGTATATTTCAAATTGTATAAATAACGTCATGTGTCTAAGAGAGAATTGTTAATAATTGAAGCTAACCAATGCATTGAATCGATTTTAACAAAACCTATGTAAGAAGCATCAAAGAATTGTCTTGTAATAAAATCGTTTTTATGTGAATTCTTGAAATTTAAGCAATATTTATGGCCGTGGCATCTGTTTGTTCAACCAATTCTAAAATTTCTAATTTTGTCTGTGTTTTTATCTGTCTGTCCATCGATTAGCTATCTGTCAATCTTTCACATACACTCCTCTCTATAAAGATATATATATATATATATATATATATATATGCGTGTGTGTGTGTGTGTGTGTGTGTGTGCGTGTGTGTGTGTGTGTGTGTGTACATATACATATATATATATATACATTACATATACATATACACATTCATAAATATATATATATATATATATATATATATATATGTTTGTGTGTGAGTATATGCATATACACGTGAATGTGCATGTCTATATGAACATATGTATGGATGGATGTAAATAAGTGCACGCGTGTGTGTCTGCATATATGTATAGACAGACAGATAGACAGACAGACAGACAGACAGACAGACAGACAGACAGACAGACAGACAGATAGATAGATAGATAGATAGATAGATAGATAGATAGATAGATAGATAGATAGATAGATATTTGCGTACAGGCATACATACATTAATATATTTATCTACACATTTGCATATCCATCTAATTAATTATTTTCGGATTTAGCAAAGTATTAAATATAATTTATTTTATATGTCTGTGTAATTATATGTAAATTTGTGCACATTCTTAAGCAACTTCTAGACTGTATTACGAACTGACAAAATGAGTGGAGGATCGGATAGAACGACACAATGTTTTTGTTTCGATGCCCTGCACTCCGAGTTCAAATCCTTCTTTGGTCTGCGTCACGTTTTATTCTCCCGTGAGTCATAAAATAAAATCCCAGTTCAGCGATGGATTTAATTTTCTCTCTATTCTTCCTTTCTTTGTCTTTCTCTCTATCTCACTCGTCCTGTCTGTCTCTCTCTCTCTTTCTCTCTCTGTTTCGCTCTCTCTCTCTCTCTCTTTCTCTCTCTCCCTCTCTCTCTCTCTCTCTCTCTCTGTTTCGCTCTCTCTCTCTCTCTGTTTCGCTCTCTCTCTCTCTCTCTCTCTGTTTCACTCTTGCTCTCTCTTTTCTTCATCCCATGTTCCACATTCTCTCTTCCTCGCGCTCTCTCTTTCCATCTCCCTCTCTCACTCCCTCTCTCTCTCTCTCTCTCTCTCCCTGCTTTTTCTCTTTAAGTCAGATCTTTTGCGATACGAAGAGTTGAAGCTGACAACTAACAATGTACTGGAAACGATAAATGGTAAAAAAACAAATTCCCATTAAAAACTAACTACATTTTCCTCAAAGAAATAAATCAGGTAATAACTGAATGTGTGTGATGTGTGTCTGCGCGCCTGCGCTTGCGCATGTGCGTGTGTGTGTGTATGTATGTATGTGTGCATGTATACGTGTACATGTATACGTGCACATGTATATGTGTTATAAAATTTTTACTAGTTTCAAACAACATTTACATGTATATATTATCAAGCTACTTTCCCTTCCCGTTGCTGCCTCTATGGGCAACTAGTTTCCACTTGTGTATACAGTTTCTCTTTTCTGTTCCAAATCACTATATCAGGCCTATTATGCTTACATTTATGCAAGCATAGTGGAATATTCTACCAGTTCTCCTTCATATTATAAGTGGCTATAGCTTCTACCATAATGTGTGTTCTTATTTCTTTTGTCTCAGAATGTAAGCGAGCAAGACATAACGTTCATTATTGAATTTTCCATCACGAAGCAGAACATTTTATGTGTGTGTGTGTGTGTGTGTGTGTGTGTGTGTGTGTGTGTGTGTGTGTGTTTGTGTGTGTGTGTGTGTGTGTCTGTATGTGTGTGTGTTTTTATGTTTGTGTGTTTATATGCGTGTGTGTGTCTGTATGTGTGTGTGTTTTTATGTTTGTGTGTTTGTGTGTGTGTTTGTTTGTGTGTGTGAGCGCGCGGGCATGTGTATGTCTATATGTCTATAGGTATGTTTGCAATTGTGCATCATTGAGGCCCTACAAAGGCACAAACACATTTAGGAAAGGTACTCGTTTTGTACGAGCGTTTATCTCTATTATCCGATGACATACATGTGTCTGTTTTAGGTAATCCCATTTGTCATCTCATCCTCTGATAGTAAAACGATACAAGAGTGGTAACGTGTGCAGATCTAACCATTTGAAAGCGAACATGTTAGAACTTCTGCTTCAAACTATTCCGATCGGCAACGGGCCTGACTAGTCATCTGAGAGGTCATGGATGTAAAGTCAGAAATGCAATCGATAATGAGAAGGCACAAGGAGACGGCAATCAGCTGTAATGATGGAGGAATTGCCATGCATGTATGTATTGTGAAGTCGCGTGGGTTAGTGGTTACTGTAATCGGCTCATGGTCGTAAGATCATGAGTTCGATACCCGATAGCATGTTGTGTCCTCGAACGAGACACCTTATTTCACCTTGCTCCAGTCCACTCAACTGGCAGAAATGATTAGTACCTGTAGGTCAAAGGGCCAGCCTTATTACATTCTGTATCATGCTGAATCTCTCTAAGAACTACGTAGGGGTTACGCGAGCGTGTGTATATGTGTCTGTGGAGTGCTCAGCCACTTGCACGTTAATTTCACGAGCAGGCTGTTCCGTTGATCGGATCAACTGGAACCCAATATGTATGTACTGTATATTTTTGATATGAAGAGAGAATTTGTTTTTGATTTAATTAATTTTAATTCACAACGCTAGTGTTTTACAAAATACAAGATGTGAGTTCAGCTTCCTCTAAAATAGATCACTCTGTATTGAATCTTTTTCTTTTGTATTGAACCTTTTCTTTTCTCCTTCTGAAGTACACACATTAGAAATGTGAGAGAGAAAACAACAGAGAAGACTGGGAAGGAGAGGCCAGGAAATGAGAATTCTGTAAATATATTGTTTGGATTGGATAGAATAAGGTGAATTTAAATGGAAGAAAACTATATTCTCTCGGCTCCGAACAATTTTAAAATACAATAGATTTTAATCACAGCTACAGTGTTTTCATTGTGGTTGTTGTTCTTGTTTTTCTCTTTTTTTCTTCATTTTATTTAATTAACAACGAATGGCTGTGGCATTTAAGAAATCTTAATTTTTATTTAATGGAATTTAAATGGAAAATTCCATGTCGTCTTTATGCTATACACTACTTAGACGAAATATTTTCTTGAACGAAAATACTCGAGTAAAGGATGCAGACATTTCCCTTTGTCAAGATCTAAGTGTGATACAAGATTACAAAATAATTATTGTGACGTAAATCTTGTATTTAGTTTATTTGTCACGAAAAAATTTTAATTACTAAACCTCAGGCATTAATATTGATTGGAACACAACACAAAATGTTATAAACTGTTTATTTTTTAATCAACCTAAAAAAAAAAAACCATTCAACCAGTTCTAAAGGACTTCATTAGGAAAAAAAAATCAAAGAATCACACGTTCCTAAGCAACTAAATGTGAAATATTTAATTACAAAGAATTTTAATTAATTTTTTTTTATAAGAAATACAATGGTTAACCTCAAATTAAATTGTTGAACTAAAATCTCTGATAGTATTGGAAAAGCTAGAGAGGGCAAGTGCTGAGTGTTGAAAAGTGAAGTTTACATGCAACTACATACACACAAACACTCACATATACGTTTATGAATCTGTATGTATGTGTGTGTAAGTGTGTGTGCGTGTGCGCGTGCGCGTAAGTACATGTGTGCATGTGTATGTGAGCGTTCGCTCGTTTTTCGCTGACTTTCGTAGCAGTAGAGTCGGTCAAACAGTGGTTAAATGATAAATGAGTAACACCGATGGCTAGGTCAGCCTTCTCTTCCTTCTCTGCGGCGAATTTTATTTTACTGAGTAAGTTTCTATGCTTAATTGCCATTACATAGTCTCGTAAAGCAGTTATCAAAAGCAAGGTACATGCTACAGAGTCGAGTCAGCCTGTTGCTACTCCGAATTTCGTCTGTGTACTCGGACGGTGGTAAGAAGTAAGGTAAAGGAAAACTCGTGCGAGAAAACAACATTCTTCCACTACTCTATGGACCAATTCTGTCGATTTTTACTCCATTCTAAACGCTTTGCAACGCTTGTTTTTGAAAGTAGAGGTCTTCTGATTGCAGCCCTCCCGTGAAATCCGGCTTTGAGCAGCTCCCGGCGAAAAGTTTTTGTGGAAACTGGGTTCTCGAGGTGGTCATTAAGCTGTCCAGTAATTTTGGGAGTTTTACTTTTTTAATACCTTCTATTTTGTACAACACCTGTATATATATATATATATATATATATATATATATATATATATATATATATATATATATATATATATATATATATATATATATATGATCTATAAACATACGTAGACAGTATGCACATGCCTATACGAATTGCATAGCATAAGTTTTGAAACATTTTCAGGAGAGATATTTATAAATTTGAAGAAGTACTTTACTCCAATCTCCTTCAAAATAGAATCGTATGAGTCCAATACATTTGTTGTAGCGCTCCAACCACTTCGCGAGAGTTCTATGGGTATCCTCTCGAATGAAGATGCCCAGGACACTTGCCACACCCTAGAACTTCTCACTGTGATGAAAACGACGTTCTCTGATGTTCTCTCTCAACTTGAGGAACAGTCAAAAGTCACAGGTAAAATCTGGACTTCAGGAAGGATGAGGGATAGTTTTGATGCCCAGGATGGCATTGAGGACTAGTTTATTGTACTGTAGTCGGTGTCAATCTGTATTGAGTAGCGTGTGTTCACAGTGCTGTTAGAATCGTCTCCTGCAATCTAGAATAACCAAATTTAACAGGTCAATTTAATAGACGTATAATAATGATAATGATATACTAAACTAATACATAGAATAATCTAGGACAGTTATAACTGCCTCTACTAAAAGTCTCAATACATCTGGAATGTACTTCACTTGTAATTTTGAAATCGTTGTATGTGATACCTATAAACCTCTTATGAGAAATCCAATAACAATGCTGATGAAATAAAATATAGCTTCACCCTTTTATTTCTTAGCAGTTTTCTGACATTTTCGATCATAAAAAAAATCTTTTACAAATGCTGAATGATAATCAGAAAAAAATTCTATGCCGAGAAACTTCAAAATTTTTAATGTTAGTTGCTGCAGTTTCCCAACCTAATCAGACGAGACGCCATTGTGCAGCTTTCTCGCCAATCCTCCGTTAGTTGAATAATGTCGTTTTATTTTTGAAGCATGCGAAAATGGATAAAAATATTACCTCTGATCTCCTGGCTTCTAGTAAAATGTATTTAAAATGTTTTATGGGGTATCTAAAAGTATTGTAATAATGAAAGTTAAACAGAGTAGAAACCACAAAACACTGAACTTCAATAAATCTAACTGGTAGCGGTTGGCAAGAACTCTGTAGAAAGCGGACTCGACTGGCAATTGGTTGGACAATGTACTGTTAATAATATTGAAGCTTGGAAGTTTTTCAACTGTCGACCTCTCGGCTACGGCAGAGACGGTTGTTTTTTTCTGTACATGATTCTACTTTTCAAAAGGCCATTTTGCGGTTGATAAATGACGAAGGAAAGAAAAGAGAAAATTAATAATTCTTTTTATTTCTTTCCATTTTTGCCATTCATTTTCAACTTTCTCTTACTTTCATTCTCTCTCATCCCCACTTTCTTTATCTATCTACCTATCTATATACGTAAATAAATATGTATATATGTGCATATGTATGTAACATAAATATATGTATTTATAGACAGAGTGTGTGTTTGTGTGAATATATATATATATATATATATATATATATATATATATATATATAATCTATTTTTTTATTCTCTTGTTTCACTGATTTGACTGCGGTCATACTGGAGCACCGCCCTGAAGGGTGTTGGTCGAAGAAATCGCCCCCAGGACTTATTCTTTCTAAGCCTAGTACTTATTCTATCAGTCTCTTTACGGAACTGCTAGGTTTCAGGGATATAAACACACAGACATCGGTTGTCAAGCGATGACCGGGGTTCAAACACAGACGCAATCACACAAATATAAACAGGCGACATATTGATGAAAATTTGTAAATGTACAACTATCCAGATATCTGAGTAACTTATTATTTTTTTCTAATATATAATTCCTGTACGTCACCTCCAAACCTTCTAATATATATATATATATGCATATATATGTATATATATATATATATATATATATATATATATATATATATATATATATATATATATATATATATATGCATATATATATATATATATATATATATATATATATATATATATATATATATATATATATATATATATATATATACTTGCATTTGTGCGTCATTGTGGCCATACAATGACACAAAAGCATATACGAAGTAAATTCCAGATTTTGTTTTGAAATATTATATTCATTGCATGCAGCGGAGAAAAAAATTGAAACCGATTTCGACAAATCCGCTGTTTTTAAAAGCTTTCTTCGGTGAATAATGAGTCAATTACTCAATAGTCTCTTCTTTGATGAAAAATGCCATCAATATTAAAGTGCAAACGCGAGCATGAAGCCTCTTAAAACAATATAGCCCTTGGTTATTAGCTATTTGATCTTATTAATATGCCACATTGATAAATATGTATTCGTGTGTGGCTGTGCGCAGGCATGAATGTCTAGTTAATGTGACGTATATTTTTATAGATAGATATATATCTACATGTGTGTGTGCGTCTATATACATGCACAAACATGTAGATGCATTTATACATACGTTTATGTATGTATATGACCAAGAACTGTCTTTGATCTTTTTTATTGTGTCAGATTATTGAATAAGGGTTTCTCGTGTTTCCTAATTACTGCTTCATGTTCAGTATATAACCTTAATATTCCTATATTCATCACTCCGTTAACGTTTCATAACATACCTATTCTGAAGATCATAATGAAAGGATATACATATATGTGTGTGTGTGTGTGTGTGTGTGTGTGTGTGTGTGTGTGTGTATTTATATAAGGGGCATTACTACAGAATAATAATGCCACACACTGGACTTCTCAAAATAAAACAACACATTTTTTTAGTACCGAATGCGAGGAAACACAACCAACAATACTATGCTGACGAGCAGAGTCTAGATTCATTCTAGTAATCGCGAAATCGGCCGATTCATAGTTGAGTTATTTAGAAGAAAGGTGATTTTCTTCTGTTGGTTGTGTTTCCTCGCATTCGGTACTAAAAAAATGTGTTGTTTTATTTTGAGAAGTCCAGTGTGTGGCATTATTATTCTGTAGTAATGCCCCTTATATAAATATAAACGTATAATTATATTCTTGGGAATAGAAATTTCCCTTTCGAATTTTTTTACACTCTGGCTTCTTGATAACATTCTTGTAAAAGAGTTTTATCCCTTTTTGAATTTATATATGTATGTATGTATGTATATGTATATGTATGTATGTATATAATATGCATGTATGTATGTATGCATGTATATCCTTATATTAGAAATGTGTGTGTGTGTGTGTGTGTGTGTGTGTGTGTGTGTGTGTGTGTGTGTGTGTGTGTGTGTGTGTGTGTGTGTGTGTAAACTGGATGGGATTTTTGTCACTTTTCGCCTGCCAAATCCACTCGCAAGGCTCTGGTCGACCCAGGACGATAATGGACGACAATTGCCTAGAATTGCTATGCAAGGGGGACTGAACCTGAAACCATGTTGTTGGGAAGCAAATTACTTACCACACAACCACACTTGACCTCTAAAAGTCGTATAAAAAAAATATTCTCACGTAGACATTTTCCAATATTTATAAAAGTTACAATTTTTCTATTCGTGTAGGTTTTTATGTAGCACATGACCGCTTACGTCACTAATGTATTTTTATGAGTGACCTTCAACTAGATTTCTTTCGTTCCTTCCTGGCATTTCTTGACATGTAGCTGCAATATTAGAAGTTATTGTTGCTGCAGATGTTATCATATACCGACTGGGAGGCAGTTATCGCATGTCATCAGCGTTGTATCTAACAACGCTAACATTTAGTAAATTTATGTTCAACATTTATTATTTCCACCATCATGAATATCATCCTATTGTCATCGTTTTGTAATACATCGTCATCGTCGTCGACGTTGTAGTTGTCGTCTTCGTCGTCGTCATCATCAGCATCATCATCACCACCATCTTCATCATCATCATCATCATCATCATCATCATCATCACTGTCACCATCATCATCATCATTAGCAGTAGCAGCATTTGATATGTCATTAGCAGCCGTAACAACAGTACTGGCGGTTGCGACTACACTTTCACAGTTTTATCTTTCCTTACCATCTTAATCATACAAGCCGTATCGTCGTTCTTCAGTTCCCTCCCAGCCACACGCCTAACACATAAAAACTCATGCAATCAACATATACATACACATACATCATTTCTGTTGCTCACGCCATATTTTTTTTTTCTCTTTCTTGATCTCTCTGTCCATCCCGATTTATCTCTCTTCTTCTCTTCCCAGCTTCGTCAACCCATTCCTCCCACTTTCTCACTGTATATGTGTGTGTATATACATAAGTATGTATATATATATATATATATATATATATATATATATATATATATATATATATATATATATATATATATATTTACATGTGTGTGTACGTGTGTGTGTGTATGTATATTTATATGTGCCTGAAAATATATTCATGTGCATTTGTGTCTGTGTGTGCGTGAGTGCACATATGTGTATTAATAATTGTACACACACACACACACACACACACACACATATATAGGTACATAGTTACATTTGCATATATATATAAATATACACACATATAAATATATATATATATATATATATATATATATATATATATATATATATATATACGTATATATATATATAGATACATAAATACATACATACAAATACGCATAGATTCGTACATATATAAACGCATACATACTCATGTACATACATTGCCATACATGTAATGCATAAAGACATCTACATATTCAATATGTGCGTATGTGTGTGTGTGTGTGTGTATACATGTATGTATGTACGTATATATACATATA
This sequence comes from Octopus bimaculoides, assembly GCF_046866305.1. Taxonomy (NCBI): domain Eukaryota; kingdom Metazoa; phylum Mollusca; class Cephalopoda; order Octopoda; family Octopodidae; genus Octopus; species Octopus bimaculoides. Next base: position 31,009,564 of record NC_142949.1, on the reverse strand, counting down.
TATATATATATATATATATATATATATATATATATATATATATATATATATAATTTATATTTATATTTATATGTACATATATATGCATATATGGGTGTATGTATGTGTGTGTGCATATATATATACATATATTTTTTTTGTATATATATATATATATATATATGTGTGTGTGTGTGTGTGTGTTTATATATATATATATATATATATATATATATATATATATATATATATATATATATATATATTGCAATAACGTAGATAGAATTACATATTAGCAACGGGTCGTTGACATACTTTTGTGTAGTTCAGTAATTAGTTTTTGTTAATGAAAGAAAAAAAAAAGAATGTAAGAAAAGAAACAATGAATTAAACTAATAAACAAAAAGAAGCTTAAATTATATTTTAGAAAATAGTATAGAAAAACCAATCTAAAACTATCAATAAGTGGAGAAAAGGAAGAAAGAATGTTCAGACCAGAAACTGAAGTAAGATGAAGAAAAATTTGAAGATGAAAGTGAAAAGTTTTCTTAACAAAAAAAAAAAAAGAAAAATCATTTTTTTTTTTTTGTTTTGTAAAATTAAAGTTAAAATTAAATAAAGGAAAAGGATTATAAAAGTTTAAATACGGAAAACAATAATATGTGGCATTTTATATAACGCAGTGGAATGTGCACCAAATACGTATGTGTAGCTGCTATATATGTATGTACGTAGGTATGTATGTATGTATGTATGTATGTATGTATGTATGTATAACTGTATTTACATATATACACACACAAACGTAGGTAGAAAGAAAATGTATGTGCGTATATATATATATATATATTTATATATGCGTCTGTGTGTAAATATATACATATATATATATATATATATATATATATATATATATATATATATACATATATATATATGTATGTATATTTGTATGTATGTATTTATGTATTTATGTATATATATGTGTGTGTATATATATATATATATATATATATATATATATATATATATATATATATATGTGTGTGTGTGTGTGTGTGTGTGTGTGTGTGTGTGTATGTGTGTGTGTGTGTGTGTGTGTATGTATGTATGTATGTATGTACAGAAAAGAGAGAAAGAGAGAGAAGAATGAGTTTAAGAAAGGCATGAGGAAAAGTTAAATGTCAGAAATGAAGAAAAGTTAGGGGAAATGACCCAGGAGGAAGGAATAAAAGGCGAAAGAAATTTTGAAATGATGTGGAGCAGAAGTTAATTAGACTTATTTCAGAAGGTAAAAAAAAAAACGTCTGGGGCGTGGGGGAGGGGAAGAAAAAAAACGACAATTATCTAAAATGAAAATTAGTCAAAGTAGAAGACAAAATATAGAATGAAGATGAAAGAGACTAGGAAGAAAGTGAACAAGGAAATAAACGAAGGAAGGAAGGAACGAACGAACGAACGAACGAGAAATAAATGAAGGAAACGAAGGTAGAATTCAAGGAAGAAGAAAGTTAGAAAGGACGAAATAGGATGTCATAAGAATGGAAATAAAAGAAAAAAAAATTGAAAATGGAATTGGGAAATACGAAATGTCTGAAAATAATGAACTCCAAAGCGTAATGTGACGGTAAAGAAAAGAGGAGAAAAAATCCTAAGGAAAAGACGATAAGAAGAATGGGAACAACTGCCTTATTGAAGTTAAACAGAAGATAATTGGATTTAAAAGAGAAATGAAAGAGAGAAAGTGAGATAGACAGGAAGGAAGGAAGGAAGGGGATGGGAGGGAGGAAGGAAGGAAAGAAAAGACAGGAAAAAGCAAACAAAGAAGGAAGGATGAGAGAAACAGATAGATAGACAAAATGAAAAAGAGAAAGAAGCAAGGATACAAAGAAAACGAAGGGATAAGAGGAACATACAAAAGAAAAGAAGGAAAGAAAGAAAGAAAGAAAGACGCGTGAAAGAGTCAAAGAAGAAACTGAAGAGAGAGTTTTGGAAGGAAAGGACGAAAAACGAAGAAATAAATTACGAAGAATTTCGTCAAGAATTTCGTAAACTGGATATCTTTGAAAGATCTAAGAACTCAGAATATAGCCAGGAAGCACCAATCAACAATAAAGCCATAAACATGAGCGATTTTGAAGGAAATTGGAACATATGCACAAAGCTATAAAGATAAACCATAAATCTGCACAGGACCAGAATATCCATCATTCGTTCATGCTGTTTTCCAGCCCTTTTGGAGAAATGACACTTTTCAACACTTATTCTTAAACACTTCTCCACTGGCCATAGGTACTCCAAATTATTCAACACAGCCGGAAGAATATTCCGTTTGAATTGCATGTAACATCGAATTTTTGACATTCAAATCAAAAATAACCGTGTAGCTAGGACCTTTTTCATACAAATATAGAGGCACTTGGAATGGTCGAAAACTGTAGATGTAAAGCAGAAATTACTGAAAATGAATTAATCTATGAGACAATAATACTGTAGTGTGGATAGACAAAAAGCTGTATCGGGCAACAAGATGGACTTTGAAACACATGGAAGCAACATTTATAGAATGAGCGTATATTCATTACTTTAGTGATATTAATTCAAATATATGCAAGACAGTACATAAAGATTTGAGGACGTGAAATGTTTGCAAAAAAGCAACATAATTATATAACGAATGTATTTGCTATAAAGAAGGCGTGGCTGTGTGGTAAGCCACCTGCTTTCCAACCACATGGTTCCGGGTACAGTCCCACCGCGTGGCTCCTTGGGCAAGTGTTTTCTACTATAGCCTCGGGCTATAGTAGATTTGGTTGACGGAAACTGAAAGAAGCACGTCGTATATATGTATATGTATATATATGTATGTGTGTGTATATGTTTGTGTGTCTGTGTTTTTCCCCTCCCCAACATCGCTTGACAACCGATGCTGGTGTGTTTACGTCCCCGTAACTTCGTAGTTCGATAGACTAAGTAGTAGGACCGATAGAATAAGTACTAGGCTTGCAAAGAATAAGTCCTGGGGTCGATTTGCTCGACTAAAAAAGGCGATGCTCCAGCATGGCTGCAGTCAAATGACTGAAACAAGTAAAAGAGTAAAAGAGAGTATTTATACCAAAATACAAGTAAATTTTAAAGAATTCAATATACAATATGCTTAATTTTTGGCATGGATAAATAAAATTTTTACAAATAATAGATAAAAAATACCAATTTATTTACATCTGTGAAATTTACAGAACACAGCCATCCTCCATGACTTGTCAGCAAACACTGAGTCAGAATCACGAGATCTTGGTTATATATGCGTTTTAGAGGTGTCCAATGAATTGGTAACTTTGATTCAACTTAATTGTAATTTATATTTCTTTTATAATTTATGCTGAAAATAGTACAATACATTGGACAAAGTGACTGATGGGTTTAAAGTAGATATAATGACCAACACAAGAAAACAACCACTGAATTAGACGACGAAAAGTGATAAAAGAATCAAAATGATGAGGAAATTGAGTGACAGACACGGGGCAACCATCGAATCAGTCACTGGAAACGATAAGAGTATCATAAAAAATATCAATTAAAAACACTTGACGTCTTAGATCTAACTGCGTATTTCGTCACCAATAGAAGAATTTATACTGAAAAAAAAAACATCTGACATTTACAAACCGCCCAATGAATGGGAAGTCATTTAATATTACGAAAAAAAATAAACTTAACACGCTTTTTCTGTGATATCAATTTGCAAAAATCAACAATATTCACCCAATTATTTTAGTTACGTGAAAGTGGAGTCGAGAGTAAATAGATTCTGTTTAAATCAATAATATACTCTATATAGTGTATTGAGTTATTGAGTACTCCTTTACGCTTTTGTTAACTAATTCTACAATGAGAGTGTACATGCACGCATATACACACGCACAGACACACATACAAATGACACATGAAGGGTGAAACATGTATATAAATATACAAACATGTATGCATATGAACATATATACATACATACACATACATACATACATACACACACATATAGGAAGAGAGAGATTACTTTCATATTCTTTTGTTAAATAAGTCTGAAATTTTAGTGTGTGTGTAAGTATGTGTGTATGTATATATATATATATATATATATATATATATATATATATATATATATATATATATATATATATATATATATGTACATACATATACATACATATACATACATATAAATACATACATATATATATATATTTATATATATATATATATATATATATATATATATATATATATATATATATGTGTGTGTGTGTGTGTGTGTGTGTATATGTATGTATGAATGTGTGTATATATGTATGCCAGAGTGAGACATATATACTTATAAACGTACATATGCACACCTACGCGTAGATATCTCTATATGAATACATGTATACATACATGCTGATATATATTTATACATGCATATATATATATATATATATATGTGTGTGTGTGTGTGTGTGTGTGTGTGTGTGTGTGTGTGTGTGTGTGTGTGTGTGTGTGTGTGTGTGTGTACGAGTGTATAAAGAATCCGAAAGAAGTATGAGAGCCTGTACTGCGGCAATATAAAAGAAATCACGTGCTAGCAATAGGCGACTGAAGATGTTAAAATCGATAAACGGATCTTAAAATTCCACTTATAACTTCTATTTTTCAATTGGGAATTAAACTTCTGGAAAATATTGAACATGTTTCTACAGTATTTTCACTTTATAAGTAAGTTTTTTTTTTATCGTTATCATTGTTATTGTTATTGCCAGTAGTAGTAGTAGTAGTACTACTACTACTACTACTACTACTACTACTACTATTACTACTACTACTACTAATTTGGTCATCATATTTTTACGATCATCTTCATATTTCATTGTTATAGTCGTTCTTATTGTTGTTTTTGTGGCTTTTTCATTATTGTATTGAACGTAATACTAACCAATCTCGTTACAAATATTATAATTATTGTTAACGCAGTGAGCTGGCAGAATCGTTAGAGCGTCGAGTGAAATGCTGAGTGGCATTTCGTTCGTCATTACGTTCTGAGTTCAAATTCCGCCGTGATCGAATTTACTTTTCATCCTCCTAGGTCGATAAAATAACTACTAGTTGAACGTTGGAATCGACGTAATTGACTTGGTTCTTCCCTAAAAACTGATGGACTAGCACCAAAATTTGTAATCATTATCATTTTTTGTAAATATTATTGAGTGGGAGAGCAGTGCATGCCATCACAGTGACACTGGGGTAAAATATACTAAGCCCATTACACCCATCATGACTACTCGTATGATGAGGGTACACCAGGCACACGCAACAAAATTATAAGTGCGTGACATGGCATTCTCATATCAAAATAAACAGCGCATGAACTTGCAGGTGGGACCCAGTTAGAATTTTCTTCAGATCGAGTAGCCCATCCCACTCAAAAGGTCCCTGAATAAAGGTTTGAGGATGTTGAACGAAACACTCATGTTTCCAAAGGTGGATTATCCAAAGCCTAAAGAATTCCTCTTAATACATGGCTATGATACACTCCCACTCTTGATCAGAGATGCACATATCGTCAGCCACTAAAGGACATGCTCAATCGGTTAAGGTCAAACAACTGGAAGCAAATCTGTGGTATTGAGCAGAATATTTGCTGTAGCCCATCTTTTATACCAAGACAAAACAATGTACAAAATAACACAATAGATAGATAGATAGATAGATAGATAGATAGATAGATAGACAGATAGATAGACGGATAGATACACATATGCACTTACCTACACGTACATACACGTGCACACACAAACACACATTTATACATGCATTCATATATATATATATATATATATATATATATATATATATATATATATATATATCAAACAATAGACCC
>NC_142949.1:30993665-30996165 GCF_046866305.1 Octopus bimaculoides | reverse complement strand
TGATAAAAACATCGCAGACGTGCATGCAGCACCATCCGTGAGTTGTCAGAGGATGTGCAGATTAGTTACGGTTCTATTCAGTCCATTATCACAGAGGACTTGGGTATGAGATGCGTGTCTGCTAAGATTGTGTCAAAACTGCGTTCAGTTGACCCAAGAAGACACTCAGTTTTCAGTTGCACAAGATCTCCTTGATTGTGTCGAGAACGAGGAAAACTTTTTGAAGATTTTCCGTAGGCCTCTGAGCAGGTTTTGCCAAGCTTTTACCAAAATTTGATGCAGATTCTCAGCTCAACTTACCCTGTCATCATGCTTAATGCGACGATCACACACTACACACCTTACTTCCGAGCACCGCTGTAAGCAACGGAAGTGAATGAGAACGTTAAAACTTAGTGCGCATGCACATCAGTGTTCAAGGACCATCTGTGCCAAGCGGCTTTACTCTGCGTGCTTTAGACTCGTTACTATGTCAACAGAAAGGATACTTATTGATCAGACCACGTACAACCCTGATCCAAACATATTTTATTGCTTAAAGACCTAGAGATCAATGTTGCACGCTGAAATAATGACAACGTCATTTATCCCATTGATCTTGATAAAATATTTAATTTATTTTACAAGTGTTTTTACTTGTGTGACAAATTACGATGAGGGATATAATTTATTATGCAACAGAAATCGAGTTCAATTAACTGTAATATTTCTCGAATATTCTATTTAATATAACGTTTGTCCCTGTCGGTTTCTGTAAATATATTAAGACATTTATTTGTTTATAAAACATATTCAATTTGCTTGCTATTTGTTACTGTGCTGCTTGTTTTTGTCGCTCTTTTTCCAATGCCTCGTTTAACAATTTAATTAATTGCTGTTCCGTGCCTTCCCTCGTTATTAATTCATCCATCTAACGCAACAAAATAATGTTGTCAGTTGCTGGTAATATTTTTAAGAATATATTTGAACAGAATTCTTACACACACACACAGTTTGTGTCATTGACCCAGATGTGTTTGCGTGTTGAATATGGAAGATATAAATATTTACAATTACTTGAACGTCAGAGATAACCACATAAAAATGTGACGGAACGAAAGAGAGCGAAAGAAGCAAAATATCGGTGTCAGAGAACTGATCACAGCTATTTTAAAGTTTATGATTTGGCAAGGTTGCCATTCATCCTTCTGGTGTACAGAAAGTAAAGCATCCGTCAATTGCTAGGGCCGATGTAATCGACTAAAATCCTTGTACCAAAATTAACAAGAATTATTATTATTATTATTATCATCATTAATATTATTATTATTATAATAATATTATTTTATGTTTGACTTTTGTTTTGCATTTGTACAAGTTGGATCCAAGTCTCACCCAGAGACCTCAAGAGACAACAAGTTAGAAGTTCATGTAGGTGTTATGCCTAGGGTACCATATATTTGGATTTGTACAGTTTTGTTCAAGTGAATGTTTAAGAAACCATAAGAAAATTGTGTTTGCTTTAAAATTTGAGATCACATAGACAGTATTTTACGTAGGATATGGGCAGTTCCCATGAGCACTATCTTTTGAACTTCAGCCATTTTGGGGTTTCCTGGTATCTGAGCTAGGTAGTAATCAGCCCGTTTCGCTGTCATTCCCAGGGCACCTATGACAATAGGTATTGTTTTCGTCTTCAGATTCCACATTTTGCTAATTTCTATTTCAAGATCTTTATATATTTGCTCAGTTTTTGGTAGGTCTTGACAGATACGTTTATATCGATTGGGACAGTCATATCAATGAGGAGGCATGATTTTTGTCTGAAGTCTTTCAGTATGATGTCTGGCCTTATTATTATTATTATTATTATTATTATTATTATTATTATTATTATTATTATTATTATTATTATTATCATCAAGGCGGTTAACTAGCAGAATCGTTATCACGCCGGACGAAATGCTTAGCGGTATTTCTTCCGTCTTTACGTTCTGAGTTCAAATTCCGCTGAGGTCGACATAGCCTTTCATCCTTTCCGGGTCGATAAATTAAGTACTCGTTGCGTACTGGGGGTCGATCTGATCGACTGGCACCCTCCCGCAAAATTTCGGGCCTTCAGCCTGGAGTAAAGAGGAATATATTTGAATTTCAAGGCGGCGAGCAGGGGTCGATGTAATCGGTTCATCCTCACCCCCACCCACCCCCAACTTGCTGCCTTTCTGACAAAATTTGAAATTGTTATTATCATTATTATTATCATTATCATTATTATTACCATTATTAAGGCGGCGAGCTGACAGAAACGTTAGCACGCCGGGCGAAATGCTTAGTGGCATTTCGTCTGCCATTACGTTCTGAGTTCAAATTGCGCCGAGGTCGTATTTGCCTTTCATCCTTTCGGATGACAGACCCTAAGATTTTTAACCCTTAAATTAATTTAGATCAATACTAAACACGGAGGGAATTGAATTATTTGATCTAGGATATATTGGTTGAGGTAATTCAAGATGAGAGCATG
>NC_142949.1:30988665-30991165 GCF_046866305.1 Octopus bimaculoides | reverse complement strand
TTTCGAAAATTTATTCTTGGCATATCTTCTGGTCACTTCTGGTCATCGCCAAAATATCGAATGCGATAACAACATATGATGTCGTTGCTAAGCTGTTTGTTACTTTTTTTTATTTTTTATTGCTCTTCTTTTCAACGCCATAATGCGGAAAGAATATCGATATATTGAAGAGGAAATTATACTGGAGATTGTCGTCTATATCCACCAGGCATTTACTTTGTCTTTCCGTTATCATTGACTATTTACCGTACGAAGACATCATTTAGCTTTTTAGTAAAGCACCGATTCAAGCTATACGTTCCTCTTTATTGTTTTCTCGTTTCACTACCAATCACTTCAGACATTTTTTCTTCGTCTATAAAATATCGAAACATTTTTTCATAATAGAGCTGTCTTCCTTTTGATGCTAGTCAATAGATTTCCCCATACATGTGTTCCTTTATACATCTTATCTATCTTATAATCTACTATACATATTTACTTTAAATATACTTATCCTAACTACATTACCCTACTGTGCATACGTTGTCACTCTTCTCTATATTACACACAGATCTCAGCACTCTTGTCAAATACACTGGTCTACGATATAAACTATTATGTCATATAACGCAGTTTCCTACATATGTATACATATGTATATATATATATATATATATATATATATATATATATATATATATATATATATATATATATGTATATATATAAATATGTGTATAGGCATATATGTACAAAGCGGTAAGCTGCAAGAATCGTTAGCGCGTCGGACAAAATGCTTAGCGACGTTTCTTCCAGTGCTTTGCGTTTAGAGTTCCAATCCAGCCAACGTTAGCGTAGCTGTCATCACTTTGGGTTCGTTGAAAAGAATGTACGTGGGGAGATGTATTCAGTTTGTGCGGTCCTCTGCAAAATTACTAGCCTCGGACCCTGCAACAGACAAGCGTCCACCTCGCGGGGAATATTATCCCGGTCTCGTATACGCTGACCAAGATGACGGCGGCGACGAAGACGACGGCGACAACGACGACGACGACGGGCGTGACACCGACTGAAGCAGAAACAGCAATAATGATAACAACATTGCACTAAGATGATTAAACAAGATTATTTTCGTGATGTGACACACAACCAGAATTGCTGAATACGAAACAAGTTTTGATGACAATCTAGACGCAATGTCTGCACACAATACACACACACACACACACCCGCTGGAAGAATGTCTTCTGCCATCATCATTTCTCCTTTTTTTTTATTTTGCCATCTTCACATAAATAGAGAATATCGAGTATGACAGACCACAGAAATTATAATTATCGTGTACAAATCAACTAATTAGATTTATGTGATCATTAATTGGCATTATAATTGATAGATTTCGTGAGATGATTTTCGATATTAACGTTTTGATCTGTATTTATATGTGTTTGTATTCTTAATGCATACGCATTTATACAATATACGTGCGTGTATGTGTATATGTATGTGTGTATGTGTGTGTGCTGTTAGAACAATGAGACAGTCTCGTATTGACATATTTACACACACACATACACACACATGCATATACATACATACATACATACACACTCGCACGTACGAATTATATAGGAAGATATACATAGCGTGTGTATATGTGTAGCTCAATGGTATTTAAGGTGTATGTAGAACTGTATATAAGCATACACACACTCACACGCCGCACACACACACACACACACACACACAGAGGCACGCACGTAGGGAAACAATACAAAGTAGAAATACGTACACGTTTGAACATGCAAAAGCTCACACATTCCCACAGGTATAAATGTGTATGTATGTGTGCATATATATATATATATATATATATATATATATATATATATATATATATATACATGTGTGTGCCTGCGTAAGCAGCTATGCGTGTATATGTATATATGTAAGTGTGTATACGACTTAGCATGCGTATGTGCATATACATTGTGTTCATGTGTGATGAGAATGGTGAGGAAGAGGTGGGAAATGAGGAGTAGTAGGAAGAGGAAGGTTAGGACGAGGAGGAAGCGGCGGAGAAGCTGAGGAGGAGGAGGAGGAGGAAGTGGAAGCATAAAGACAAGAAGGAGGAGGAAACTGAGGAGGAGGAGGAGGAGGGGGCAGCTGCAGCAGCAGTGACCTGTGGAGGAGGTTGAGAAGGAAGCTGAGGAGTAGGATGTAGGATGGAGATGTTGTGAAATGATGATATGCAAGAAGAAGAAGAAGAAGAAGAAGAAGAAGAAGAAGAAGAAGAAGAAGAAGAAGAAGAAGAAGAAGAAGAAGAAGAAGAAGAAGAAAATAGCAACAAACGCACAGCAAAAGCAATAACTATTAGCGACGTTAACAACAAGAATAATGATATTAGAAACAACTACACACACACATATATATATATATAAACACGCACACACAGACATACACACATATCATATACAACTTACACATACACACATATTTAAAGACATCGAGTTAGTCT
>NC_142949.1:30983665-30986165 GCF_046866305.1 Octopus bimaculoides | reverse complement strand
AGTAAAGTCGACCTCGGCTACATCTGTAGTCAGAACGTAACGAACCAGAAGAAACGCTAAGTATTTTAACCGATGTGTTAACAATTCTGCCAACTAGTCGCCTTAATATTATTATATAATAAATATATACAACAGTATTTATTAGAGAGCCTAAGACAGATACAGCTCACATAATACAGGGCTGAGGGAATGAAACAAAGAAAGTATCCCCAACATCGCTTGATAACTGATGCTGGGCTGGTGTGTTTACGTCCCCGTAACTTTAGCGGTTCGGCAAAAGAAATCGACAAAATATGAACTAGGCTTACAAAGAATAAGTCCTGGGCTCGATTTGCTCGACTAAAGGAGGTGCTCCAGCATGGCCGAAATCAAATTCCTGAAACAAATAAAAGAATATGAAACAAGGGCTAAATAAAAATCTGAAAACAAGCATGGAGATTTAGAAGAAACTTATGAAAATACTTTGGACAACAAGAGGGATAAGAGTAGACAAACCCCGCTCTTAGTTTGATCCTTGGCTTGTCCTGTGTATCATACGTAACACACAAGACATATTTCCCTGGCGACTATATATATATATATATATACATATGATGCATAGTCGCCAGGGAAATATGTCTTGTGTGTTACGTATGATACACAGGACAAGCCAAGGATCAAACTAAGAGCGGGGTTTGTCTACTCTTATCCCTCTTGTTGTCCAAAGTATTTTCATAAGTTTCTTCTAAATCTCCATGTTTGTTTTCAGATTTTTATTTAGCCCTTGTTTCATACGTTCTGAGTAATATAAAGCTGTCCTTTCACGAGTCCAAAATTACACTGGTAGCTGAAAACAATTGAGAATGCGTGTTATATATGATGCATGGACGTCTCACATATACGTTCTGTGAATCATATGATAGAAAGGGTTAAAGCCAGAATGTACAAGTCTGAAAATACAACACCACCGTAAAATCATTTAATTGAGTGTTTTACCATTTCAATCCTTCAGTAACATATCGAAGGAACTCTTAGTAATTTAATCAAAGAAATTCACTCCAATAAATACATTTAGTGAAGTATTTCATCAACGTATTCCCATTGATTACTTGGTCATTTTACCTCAACGTTTTCTAACGATGAAAATTTTACAGTTAATTGAATACATGAAGCACAAAGTAAAATTGCTTTGAAGTTACATTGGACGCCTTCTCATGTATGTATTCATTACACTGGATCATGTTGTTGTGATTATTGTTGTCTTTGTTACTTTTATCATTACTGTTGTTGCTGGTACTATTATTGTTGTTGTTGTTACTACTATTCCTGTTATTGCCTCTGCTAGTGATGCTCTTGGTGTATAATTACTGCTGTTGTTCTTAATATTGTTGTTGTTGATGTTGGTGCTGTTGTTGTTGTTCTACTTGTTATTCTTATTAATGTTATTAAGTGTTGTTGCTTTTATCACTGTTGCAGCTGTAGATTCTTTTGTTGTTGATGCTACTGTTGTTTCCGCTGTTGTTAATACAATTAATCGTTACGCTGAGGCCGAAGTATTCCATCATTATTTAGCTAATTTGTATTATTGTTGTTACTGTAGCTTGTTTGCTGTTGCTGCTGTTGTTGTTGTTGTTGTTGTTCTCGTTAGAGCTACAGCAGTTGTTTTGATATTGCTGCTGCTGTTGCTGCTGTTGCTGCTTTTGTTATGGTTGTTCTTGATGATGTTATGTTCGCTTTTGATACTCCAAAGCGTTTCTCTCTTATTTCTATAGATTCTAATATTCTGTTCAACAAGCCGAGTCACTATAATATAGATCAGTGCTTCCAAATATTACTGGTTCGTATACTGCCGCCGCTACTGTACTGCAGTGTCTGTAACTAAGATTCTCTCTAAAGATAGTTTTTCTTCATATTGCTGGCAAATATGGTAATGTTTTTAGCAATGATGAAGATGAGAGAGAGATTGTGTGGTGAAGAAGATGAATCATTGAAGTGATTCTATTGTCATCAAAGACAGATAAAACCACAGAAGTAATTTGCTTGGCCAACTTTTAGAGAATAAGACAAGGAGTTTCATTGCTTGAGAGGCTAGTTATGAAAGGTAATTAGAGGAATTGGTAAGAAGAACTAAGTGCGAACTCTGAGGAGATGGTAGGTAGTAGAATTTAACAGTCACTTAGTTTAACAACACCACCACCACTTCCATCACCATCATCACTACCATCACGACCATCACCAACATCAGCACCACCAACAACAGCATCACCACCACCGCTACCAACACCATCATCACCAACAACACAACACCATCAGTACCATCCTTCAACACCACGGTCATCACTAAAAACTTCGTAACCATCCCCAGAACCATCATCACGACCATCACCATCACCACCACCACCGCTACCACCACCACCACCGCTGCCACCACCGCTACCAACACGACCGTCAAAACCACATCCTCCACCACAACCACCGTCACCACCATCTTTATTATTTTCCAACATTAGTAAAGTTCATC
>NC_142949.1:30961165-30978665 GCF_046866305.1 Octopus bimaculoides | reverse complement strand
CAGTGCATGCCATCAAAGTGACACTGGGGTAAAATATAGAAAGCCCAATATACCTATCATGACTACCTGTCTGATAAGGGTACCCTAGGCACATTATCATTATTATTATTATTATTTTCATTAACATTATTATCAATATCATTATTATTATTAACATTATTATTATTATTATTAATATTACAATTATTAAGGTGGTGAGATGACAGGATCGTTAGCGGCATTTGCTCCGACATTACGTTCTGTGTTCAAATTCCGCCGAGGTCGACTTTGGCTTTCATCCTTTCGGCTCTCGTAGCAAAAATTTGAAATAATAATAACCATTATCATTATTGTTGTTTTTGTTGTAGTTGTTATTTAGACCGATCCATCCGTTATCCAGTGGATCTATAATCAAAGATGATCCAGCCGTGATCACATGACTTCACTCCACACGCTATGACTCAACCTTCGTCTCAGTTTGTTACGTAATAGTAGCAAAGATATAGTTCGCAACCATCCTGTAAAAAGTGTAACTGTTATTGTTTCTTCAAAGTAATTTATGGAAGATTTCTGGTTTATTTCAGATCAAAGTTACAGCAGCAGCAGCAGCAACAACATCTGTAGTGACGTTGATGCTTGAGGGGAAGGAAGAAGGAGAAGAATTACATCTTATTGATGTTCTCAATGACAACGTCATTAATTTTTTTTTTTTAATGTTTGTTTATAACTGAATACTTCACATACTCTTACAAACACATGCACACACGATACGTGTATATCTACACATATATATGTATCTCTGCATTCGTGTGCATCATTGTTTTATCTGCGTGTGTGTGTTTGTGTGTGTGTGCCTATGTGTGAGTGTATTTGTTTCCCTTATTAGAACGAATGAAGACGTTAAAGAATGTATTTTACGTTCATTTCTTCAATATTCTGAACAGTTGTATCCTATTCTTATATCCTTTTGTTCATGTCTTGAATATCAATTCTATAAAATAAACATAATCAAGAATACAGGCTTTAATGTTGACGTTTAGAGTTGAGGTTTTTTGTTGTTTTTCTTTTAATTCATGACCATCTTTCAGAATATAGCATTTTCATTATGAGGGAAATAAACTATTTTAGTCAATTAGCAGTTGGAAATTTCCAAATAAATATGGATAAAGTGAATATAAGAACTCACCAATTTTGTTCAAATTGCAAAAGGATATAATAGAATGTCATACTTTTCCGAGAGACATAGTTCACACCTCGTTTTGCCATGAAGTATGCTCTATAATAGACCAGTGTATGATACAGCTGGTAATATTATTAGCAGTTAAGGTTCAGAGATATTTCGTTAGCGAAATGGTAATGTTTTCCTGAGTGCATGAATATATACATAGGCAATACATTGGCATTAACATGAAACATTTCATCTTATATTTTTGATTATCCTTTCAATGTTTTGAGCTCTTGTTCATTAGTTCACGTTGAGAATGCATGAACTGTTATACAAATTCGAAGAGTGATTACAATCGATTGAATGAAACTCAATTTTCATCTGGAATATATTTTATCGATCTTGGAATGCCGAAAGGCAAAGTTAATTGTAGCGCAACCTGAACGTCGAATGTGAAGATAAATTACTAAATAATTTTGTGTTTGATGCTCAAGCACAAAATTATCTGCTACGATTATCATATGATATATTGTTTCGGGCTGTGTCTAGAGTAAAAAAGAATATTAAACCTGATATAGATTAAGGCAGCGAGCGAGCCGGATCGCTAGCACATTGGACACTATGCCAAGTAGCATTTCTTCTGCTCTTTACGTTCAAATTTCACCTACGTCGACTTTGCTTTTCATACTTTTGGCATCGACAAAATAAAACACCTAGTTGATTGAGAACTGAAATCGATGTAATCAAGAATTCACCTGCCCTAAAATTACAGACAGTGTCTCAAAAATTAGAAACCAATATATATTAAGCTGAGAAAATGATGCGTTGGTTATGATTGGATTGGATTGCGCAATTAGATTTAGCAACCTGTGGTTTAACAACTTCGACAATGAGAGGAAAAAAAAACTACATAAAAAGAAATAAAACAAACAAATACAATAAGGTGATAATCACCAATGAAGAAAACGACTTCATTTGTCTTCGTTTATTTGTTTCTTTTTTTTTTTGTAATTGTTTAATATACTATTTTTACTTTAGAATCTAAAATTAATGAGAGAAGAAAAAATAATAAAGATTATTATGAAAATGTCTTTTATTCTATAAATTAAAAAACAAAAATTTTACTTTTTTTTTCGTCTTAAAACTAAAATATTAACGATCAGACTTCCATCATTGAATAACTATGACCTTACCACCGACTAACATTATTATTGTTGTTGTTGTTGTTGTTGTTGTTGTTTTCATATCCGTGTTGGTTTTCCTGTTTTCGGAGTTAAAATTGTGTCTTTTGGTTCTGTTTTCTTTCAATTTTGGTTTCTTTGGTAAAATATTTCGTTGATTCCATTGTAGTACTCTAATTTGTTAATTATACATTTGTTTAATATGACAGAGGTGCATGACCTATTGGTTAAGGCGTTACATTCCCGATCATGCGATCGTGGTTTCGTATTCCCAGAGCGGGTTGTTGTTTTCTCGTTATTTAACATTATCCCAACCCTCGCAGTTGTAGATGGATAATCCTGTGATGGACTACATTTCCCATTCGGGTATGGGGCGGTGAAGTGGAAATTGGCTTGTCCGATTAGCCAGCGGGAAGGCATCATTCGAAAGCAACAAGGATGCAAGGAAGAAACGCATTGTGACAAGAGGTGTATGACAACAACCGACAGCTTGGTCGACGCACAGACGATTAGTTTATTTTTAACGGTTTTTATTTGCTTATTCTTTTACTTGTTGTAACCATTTGACTGCGTCCATGATGGAGCACCATCTTAAAGTTTTTTAGTCGAAGAAATCGACACCAAGACTTATTCTTTGTAACTATAGTACTTACTCTATCGATCCCTGCCAAGTTACGGGGACATTAACACACCAGCATCGACAGTCAAACAATGGCGGGGGTGGACAAGCACACATACACATGCATGACGGGATTCTTTCAGTGTCCCTCTTCCAAATCCATTCACAAAGCTTTGGTCTGCCCGAGGCTATAGTAGAAGACACTTGCCCAAGGTGCCACGCAGTGGGACTGAACCCAGAACCATGTGATTAAAAAGCAAGCACCTTACCACACAGCCACGCCTGCGCCTACATAACTACTTAGTTATAGTTATAGAACTATAGAACTTCTATTATAAATTTGTAGTAAAAAGCGACTATAATATTGCGCTTCATTGAGCCATATCAATGTGACATGGAGGCGACGAGCAGAATAATTCTATTTCATGGAGCTTATCTTCAGGCAAATCTCATATAATAGGAAGAAAGAAAAAGTAAGAAAAACTGTACACACACTAATGAAATTTTATTTAAATATATTGGTGTCTCTAATTAATGATTGTGATATAATTAACAGTATGATACCCAATGTCAAGACGCATATCTGTTGCCGTATTAGTCCGGTTCGATGTAAATCAATCCTCTTAAGAAGCTGAGGTCAGTGATTCAGCCTGCAGGATGCTTGTGTAATTTCCAAGTTCATTAGCGTTTATTGCTCATTAAAAATTGATATCTCCCTCCTTCACTCCTTCTTTCTCTATCTCTCTGTCTCTTTCTTTCGCACGCCTGCGTTCTCTCTCGCTCTTTCTCCATCTCTCTCTTTCGCACGAGCGCGTTCTCTCACTCTCTTTCCATCTCTCTCTCTCTCTCTCTCTCTCTCTCTCTCTCTCTCTCTCCTTTTCCATCTCGCTTCTTTCCATCCATTGCTCTCTTCCATTTCTTCTCTTTCTTTCTCACTCTCTCTCTTTCCCTCTCTTACTCTCTCTCTCTCTCCGTCACTCTCTTTCTCTTTCACGTGCTCTCTCTTTCCTTCTCGTTCTTGTTCTCTCTCTCTCACACACACACGCGCGCGCTCTCTATCTCTCACTCTGCTTTTCGCTCTCTCTCTCTCTCTCTCTCTTTCTCTTTCTCTCTCTCTCTCTCTCTCTCTCCCAACTCCCTCTCTTCCCATTTACACCCATCTTTCCTCCTCTCTCTATTTTCTCTTCCTCTCTTTTGCTTTTCTTCTCTTTTTCACTCCTCCTCTCGCTTTCTCTCTCCCTCTTTCTCACTTTCTCTCCCCCCCTCTCTCTCTCTCTCCTCTTCTCTCTCTTCCACTTTCCTCCTTCTCCTGTATCTATTTCACTCTCCCGTCTCTCTCTCTATCCCCCTCTCTCTCATTCATGCAGACAAGCACACACGCACGCAGAGACACACACACATATATACACACAAACACACACACAAATATATTTCGGAATTAAACACCTCTCTGCACTATATATGTTCTTAGACATCTCCAAGAATAACATTTAAAAAAACTTTACCAAACACAAATTTTCACTTCTTAAATCACATTTCCGTTCCATACCATATTCTATATTTCTGTTGAGTCTACAATTCAATTCGTGTAATCTTGTAAAGAATCCAAGATGGAAACAAATCAATATTTCTTTTTTGTATTTGGTTTACAAGATTCCTGATGTGAATTCGTGTCTTGAAACAAATTCAGTTGGGTTTGGGGAGGATCATTACACCAATAATAATAGCACACGCACGGGTTCAATTCCACTTCTGTAATGTTGGACATATATGAGCTGCCTTCCAGCCGAATTAAAGGATTTAGTGTCGAGACTTGGAGGCGATGTATTCATTAACTAAGTGTAGCTGTCGGGTGGTTATTTTGATATTTAGAAAGCAGAACACAGTGTCCTTCGGCAGCTTGGTAGCCTGGTTAGCAGCAATTATGAAGTAGAATTGAACCTGTGCGTGTGTTATTATTATTGGCGTAATGACCTCCCCAACATACAACAAAACCTTTATTGTTGCTCGCTATTCTTTTAAAATTTTCGCACAAGACCAGCAAGTTCGGGAGACGGAGTAAGTCGATTACATCAACTATATATATATATATATATATATATATATATATATATATATATATATATATATATATATATATATATATATATATATATATATATATATTGAAATAAGAGCCATGACGCAATCCTATATGTTAATAAAACTTGTTTATTATCCTATGCGCATTTCGATGCAAGATCCCGACTTACTCTTGTCTGAGATAATAAATTAGGGCCTCCCATCTCTTCAGGGCCAAGTTACATTAATTCACAACAGACTACATTATTATTTGTATATAAATTACATGTATATAGAGAAGTTCTAATCAGGTTGTTTCGATGTGAACATATTGAAACTGCTTGCAATATCGGTTAAGAAAACCGTTATATAGCAGAGTAACTAAGTACAATTGTTAACCTAGGATATTAAGTGACGACATGCTTTCGACGCTGTTTCATCAAATAAGAAAACCGTTAGAGGTTTAAGAAGAAAAGAAGTGAAAAGAAAAATTACCTATTATAGATCTTGCAGAAATACAAATTAATGGTCAAAGGGAGGTAAGTCTAGCAAAATGAGGTTTTTGATCTACATAATTTTCATCAGTGTGATTAACCCTCTCAAATAACTATAATTATATTTATTTTTAAATTCAAATTACGACAAACGTATATAAACAAATGAAGTTTGCTTTTAGAAGCGTTGAGATGTCTTAGAAAGTTAAAGAAGTGATTTTAAGTTCTCAATCGCAGAATAATGCTAATGATATAGCCTGAACAGGATAAACTACCCCTATTTTGCAGAGAAAAGTGTAAGTGGCTAGCTGTGGACTCGAACTCACATCCCCGTGATTACGCGTCAATGAGGGAGGAGATCAATGTGATACTAGCAGCTAGAAAATCATTCACTAAGTTCAACAACAAAATTCGGATTCGCAAAGACACCTCCAGACGCACTCGACGCTCCCACGAGGAGCCCCGACTCGGCACAAATCACCGACATTGCACGCTCGCACATCCCTAATGAAATGGCAGATCAACTCCCAAATACTAGGGAAGGGGGGAGGGTCCACACAGGGACGACTGTCTGCTACATCCCAGGAACAGCTCCAGCCAACAAGCACAAGGGGCCAAGAATAGACCAGCCAAGCTCCTTCGGAGGTTGGGAACGGGTACAACCTTTGAAAATGACACATCACTAGCTAACCCTCCAGACGCATATATAAATATAAATATAAATATAAATATATATATATTTATATATATATATTATTTAAAAGAGTTCCAACTCTGTCTTTTATATTTTATTTATATTCTTATAAAATTAAATGGTAAAATGAAATATGAAATGAAGTGTTGAATGTTTTATTGAATATATGAAATATTGAGTATTAAATATAGAAAATCAAATATATAAAGAAAATCAAATATATATACATATATATACACATAATTATGGATATGCCCTTATCTCTTATCTCTCGGAATGTCCGGATAACTATTACAACATAAGATTCAGTAAACTGGCAATCTGCGCCTGACGACGAAGCGGATTACATCATAAATTTTGAAATTATATTTAAACTCACTCATTATATGGATTTTTTTCATTTTGGATATGTGCATACTCTCTAACCGATTCTCCATTCCTTTTCCTCACAAACACACACACACACACAAACACACACCCTAAAACGTAGGGTAAAAACCAGATATTACTTAATATCGATTTATTACCAGGAAGCTAGCACATTTAAAGAATCAGAGAGATTCAGAAAAAATATGAGATCTTAGGGGATTAAGGTATATTTTTATATATATAAAGTTGACCAGTAAAGTGGACATTTAGTATGCTAGAAATAGACCACATGTTGTGTCTACTAAGACCTAGTAGTTCTCAAAAGAAATTCAGCGAAATACCAAACCGTAAGCGAGCAAGACATTGAAAATTACATAGAGAACTACTAGGTCTTAGTAGACACAACATATGGTCTATTTCTAACATATATATATATATATGTCTGCCTGTCTGTGTAATATTTTTCATCTAGCTCTTTGCTAATCAGCTCACACAAAAGAAGTATTTTCATTTTATCAACGAAATACTTATTTCTATAATTTCTATAAAATTTTATTTCTGTAAATTGACTTATTGCTAATACCAGTGGATTAAAAAAATATCTTTTGTAAATTCTTTTTGAAATTAAATTAACTATTGTTAGAACTTCTACAGAACGGTCTATATAAACAACAAAATTCTAAAACGACTCTTTTACGTAATATACCTTGATGAAGGTATGACGTGACCATATATATTTCTTTGAGCATGAGACTTACAGTACGTAGCAATTCTTTATGAACAATTATTCGGTACATGCTGTGTTGATGACATAATTCTATTACTCTAAAGCTCATAGTTTTTTCACTTTTATTGATCTTTCCACTAAACAATTTGTTCTTATAATTTCGAAGCATATATTCCCATGATTATAATGTGTTCGTGTGCATGCGCCTATACATACATACATAGAAGAAAGCTACTTCGAAGACTACAGATCCAATCCATCATGGAACCGTAAAAATCTGTAAAACTTTTCAGAAGTTTATCATTTAAATAAATATGGGTATGTCTAGATATTCAACTATATGCATGATAATACGTACATAAAACATACAAATCTGCACTTACATACGTACATACATACAAAAATACCCTGTTTATGTTGTTGAAATTCCAATGAAGGGGCCTTGGATCTAGGTTAGAAAGCGTTTCTTTCTCAATTGACAAGAAATCTTGTTATAAACTGAATAATGACATAGATAGGTTTCTTTATTAGCCACACAGGGCTCAACACAGAGGGGACAAAATACAAATGTAGAGTTTTTCTTTTCGAGGGGGTCGAAAACAAAGCAGAAAAAAAAACAAAAGTGGGGACAACGATGAAAAAAAAACATCGCAAAACGTTTGGGGTATTTACAAAAAATACGAAATAATACAAAAAATTCCCAATAAATGGGGAGGTTATCCGTGGAAAGAAAAACCTACGAAAAGACCACGGTAACCTCGGTCTTTAGCGTCACACTTTGTTAAATAAAATTTCTTTTATTTAAGCAAGAAACGTGAGTAACTCTCTGTTTACAAAATTTTAAAACGTTTTATAGATAGATAGATAGATAGATTAAAGGTAATATGTTCGAAGATAGAGGTATATCAACGAGAAGCACACCACACTTGATCACTAGACAGTATGACACAAATCAACAGACAAATAATCCATTCAATCAGCGAAGGTCACTGATGTTTGGTAATCCGCAAATACTAGACTATGTGACTTGTAGTCAAGATCGTTGCCAGTCATCTTGCGATGCTTGTCAATGGAACCTACTTTGGTAATCGAGAGAGTGACAAACGTGTTGTGCAAGATTTTGTCACTTAAATCCAAAGACGTACAGATGTCTGACTATCATGTCATTTCTTGAACCGTTTTTTTTTTTTTTCTATTTTCTAAAGTTCTACGTCGATGAACGCGTCGTGACGTGTAAAGACATCTCCACGCACATCTTGAATTTCAGGAGGTATCAACTGACAAGATGAGACAATCATCATATACATACATACATAGTGTGTGAAGGGGAAGGTGTATATGTAGTGTATGGTTCTGTTAGCAGCAACAAAAATGTACTCTGTCCAGTGAGAGATTAATATCGTTTAATGTACAAATATAAAGATACGAACTAGAAATAGTTTCTTGCATTGGAGACACACGCACATACAAATAAATGTATAATATAAAATTTGAACGATTTTAAGTCGGCTACCAGAAAATGTCCTTTTACTGGATATCCATGAGAATATCCGCGAGTATCCGTACAACCAATAAACAAATATTTTCAATGCGAGACGATGGAACGAACAGGCAAATCACTGCAATTGTTTTGCTGCATCGACATCAGCTGGTAATTGCTGAATGTTACATAGATTTCATTGGACCCTTCTCAAAATTGATATATATGTGTGTGTGTGTGTGTGTGTGTGTGTGTGTGTGTGTGTGTGTGTGTGTGTGTATTATATATATTTTTATACCAAAATTTAGGCAAAAATATTGTATCTGTTAACAAACGTAGCAAAATACTCACAAGTGAGTTTTTGTATTTATATCGATTTAAGTGAGAGCTCAAAAATGATCCATTGAAAATACTTTATTATAATAATTATATTTTCATTATTATAATAAAGTATTTTCAATGGATCAGTTTTGAGCTCCCATTTAAATCGATATATATATATATATATATATATCGAATTTACAGAAAACAAAAGACGAAGACAGGTGAGGGAACAAGAAGCTGGTGTACTAGCCTGACCCTCGGGAAGAGAATGGAAATGTCTTTGACGTTTCGAGCTTTCGCTCTTCGACAGAAAGTACTGAGAGGGAGTGAAAAAGAGGGAGAACGAAAAATAAAAACGAAGAGAGAACAAGGTGTGTAAGGATTAACGGTTCAATATGATGACAATATATATGTGCGTGCGCATGTGTGTGTGTGTTTGTTCGTGCGTGTGTGCGTGCGTGTTTCTGTGCATGTGTGTCTGTCTGTGTATGCTTGTTTTTGTATGTGTGCGTGTGTGTGTGTGTGTGTATGTATGTGTGTGCGTGTGCGTATACATCCCACACAAACATACGTCCACGCACGCATACATTCACAGTAAACATGGATACATGCACAAACACAGTTGTTATATACACTTATACATGTTTACGGGTGCGTATGCGTGCATATCTATGTGTATGTGTGTTTGTGTGTGTGTGTGTGTGTGTGTGTGTGTGTGTGGTTATGTGTGATGGGTGCACTTATCAGAATACAAAAGTGACATTGCTAGAGTAAATACAGAGACAGCGGGGGTGGTGGAGGCGACGTCTGTCATGTCTGTTTTATCAGTGATGTATATAATTGTGGTTTTTTTATCTCTTCTGGTTTACCACTCGACATTAACATGTATAGTGGAGGGGAAGGCGGACTAAATTACGATTGGTAGAGTCAAGATGATGATGATGATGATGATGATGATGATGATGATGATGATGACGACGATGATGATGACGATGATGATGACGATGACGACAACGATGATGATGGTGAAAGTAAGATGATGATTGTAATGAGGAAAATGACGACAATGATGGTAGGGAGGAGGAGGGAGGAGGAGGAGGAGGGGAGGAGGAGGAGGAGGGGAGGAGGAGGAGGAGGAGGGGAGGAGGAGGGGAGGAGGAGGAGGAGGAGGAGGAGGAGGAGGAGGAGGAGGAGGGGAGGAGGAGGAGGGGAGGAGGAGGAGGAGGAGGGGAGGAGGAGGAGGAGGGGAGGAGGAGGAGGGTGGAGGAGGGGAGGAGGAGGGGAGGAGGAGGAGGGGGGAGGGGAGGAGGGGAGGAGGAGGAGGAGGGGAGGAGGAGGGGAGGAGGAGGGGAGGAGGAGTGGAGGAGGAGGGGAGGAGGAGGGGAGGAGGAGGGGAGGAGGAGGGGAGGAGGAGGGGAGGAGGAGGGGAGGAGGGGAGGAGGAGGGGAGGCGGAGGGGAGGAGGAGGGGAGGAGGCGG
Source organism: Octopus bimaculoides (assembly GCF_046866305.1). Taxonomy (NCBI): domain Eukaryota; kingdom Metazoa; phylum Mollusca; class Cephalopoda; order Octopoda; family Octopodidae; genus Octopus; species Octopus bimaculoides. The sequence continues at coordinate 30,968,094 of NC_142949.1, read as the reverse complement.
AGGAGGCGGAGGGGGGAGGAGGAGACGCAGGATGTGGAGAGGAGACGCAGGAGGTGGAGTGGAGAGGCGGGAGGTGGAGAGGAGACGCAGGAGGAGGAGGAGGAGGAGGAACATGATTATCACGTTGATGAAGTGGGAGACGGTGGCGATGACATTGATTAAAGAGAATGATGTGGTGACACCGTTGACATATACTGCTTCACTTGTATCCGAAAAGGATACAGTTTATGTACGTTTATGTACGTTTTCTGTTCACTACTCAGCAAACAGGGAAACCCGAATTTTTAGTATGGATTTTCTATTGTGAGGACACTGACAATAAATCTCATATTTTGAATTTAAGAAGGCACACGGATCAAGCGAAATACATATATATATATATACATACACGCGCACCGACACACACACACACACTCTCTCTCTCTCTTTCTCTCTCTCTCTCACACACACACACACACACACACACACACACACACACACACACACACACACACACACACACATATACATTCATATATATAATTTCAATACGGAGCAAATAATTCACAAAAAATATTAGTCCCCGAAATTTCGGCGCAAAACGAATCTGTCGCAGCGCGGATTTCAACACGACGGGTTGGGATTCTCTTCCTTGTTAATTCACTTCTGTCTTCATTAAAAGTCTTCTACCCATTTGTTTTCTTTCAATTCAAATTCGTATCCTTTCTTCGCAATCTGTATTTTAGCCTTGCCCCCACCCCCACCCCAGTCTTCGTTCTCTCTTAACTGTTCTTCTCTCGCTTCTGTTTTGCATTTTTCTCCAACACCAACCATCGTCCTACCATCCTTTCAGTTTCTTCTCTGATTTTCTTTCAACGACTTATAACGATTTCAAGTGCAAAATACACATTGTCTCCATCATAGACTCCAAAGTTGAAACAAAAACCGTGCATTATAGATATAGTCACACATACACAAGTATGTATATATGCGTGTACATGCTTGTATGCATGTATGTAATTATGTTTGTAATACATACATACATACATATATATATATATATATATATATATATATATATATATATATATATATATATATATATATATATATACATGTTTATATACATACACACATGTATATAATTGTATTCATATCATATCCATATACATATATGCATGTATAGGTGTGAGTGTATGTGTCTGCATAAGTAAATCTTAAGACAAACAAGTGTTGGTGATAAAATATAAACAAGTTAAACTAAATCTATTTTAACTAATGCTCCTCTATATATCGCTTTATCTAGACTGCACTTACGAAGTTTCTGTCTCACCTATTATCAACTTCTATTACACAACGTAACTCATATGAAGACATTGTGAAATAATATGACACCTTGTAATTGGTGGTTAGAGTCAGTGTAATATATAGCATTACATATATGCATATATATGTGTGTGTCAGTGTGTTGGTTTGTGTGTATCTGCATGTGTATATATAAATATATGTACATATATATATATATATATATATAACTACATATATACATATGTATATATATGCAAATATTTGCATATATGTATATACATCCATAAATTTAGACACAATATATATATGTATGAATATATATATGTGTGTGTGTGTATCTTCGGTGGATCTCGAAGCACATAGAGCTATAGAATATGGCATGTACATTTTGGGTTGAAAAACGCTTTTTTGCATCTACTGTTCCAAAAAAGAATTAATCTACCTTCTCTCGAATTTTTATGACCTTAGCAATATGTATGTGTGAGTGGTGTGTGTGGGGGTGTACCTACACACATACATACATACTCATCAATCCCAACGAATATGCATAAACATATACGCACACATTCGCGCATACACAATTGATTTAACTTGTAACACGCATTGAAGCATTGTGCCATTATTAGCATACAATAAATTATAAAGATTATATTATCTCTTTAAATCACTTCGTTTATAGCTAGCAATTAAATACTCTCATATAATTAATAGCATCTTATCAATTAGTTTGTATGATAAAGATGATAATGGATTGGGTACAAACCAAGCAAATGAAGTCGAGATAAACCGACGGAGACGTCAATTGCTGAACAGGGTTATATTTTATTTAGCTGGGATAAGAATGACAAGGCATTAATCTATAGTAAATCTGCTAAAATGGCCAGGTTGATCTGGCTGGTATTCACTGTAAACTCTAGCTAATGCGGCACAAAAGCAAACACACAAGCTAATAATTGTTATTATTGACGGCGGTTTTAAGGCTGGGGGCTGGCAGAATCGTTAGCAAGCCAGAAAAAATGCTTATCTTTATTTCATCCCTCTTCAAGTTCTGAGTTAAAAATCCACCGAGGTCGAAAATACCCTTCATCGCAATCCTTCGATGTATATATTGATATATATATATTGATATATATATTGATATATATTGTTATAGACAGGTAGATAGATAGATAGATAGATAGATAGATAAAGTTTGAAGATACACACACATATATATAGATGTGTGTGTGTGTGTGTGTGTGTGTGTGTGTGTGAGCTTGTGCGTGCGCTCAGAAACGCGGACCCACAAAACACGTATACTTATATGCATATATAGAGACACTAGCTCATACAAAGTATACTCATAATATTGACATTTCGCTGTCAAACTAATTATAGATCTAGATACAATAACGTTATTAATTATAAGCAAATGATAGAAAAAAAGTTGTGTCTATCATTTTCATATCTTTAATTTCACCTTGTAACATTTTATTATTTGGCATTCAAAGCTAACATTTTCCTGAACAAATAATTGCAAAATATTTTAATTATATCTCAAGAGAAAATGTCAAATATTTTGTTTGTTAAATACACACAATTCAATTTTAGTTATTTTCCACCAAATTATGCTGCTGAGGTGAAGGTGGATGGTTTGTAGGTGATGCTGTTGCTGGCAAGAACGTACTTTCGATACAGGACCAGGTCGTTGCGTTGTCTTCGTGAGCAATGCATTTTTTTTTCACCTTACTGCTGTCCACTCACCTATAAATGATCAAGCCTGCGACGGACTGGCGTGTCAGTGAAGCCCCTAGCAAAAGAAGGTGCCTTGATTAGTAACCCTTTCGATATAGACGAGTAAACGCTGACTGTGTCGAATCGAGGGAACCTTTCTCCACCCCTCGCCGAGTTGGCATTAAACCATGCAACATCAACCCACTGGGGTGGGGTGATGTTGCAATCTCTGTGACATTAATCGCCATAGAAAACCGGGTAACCGGCCCTACGAGACAGTAATGACTGTGAGAAGTTCTTTACTTGAAGGGTTGACCGCTCATTAAATAAACAAGCATCTAGCAGGTTAATACAGCATTAGGGTCTCAAGTCTCATCACTTCTCTAAATGCATTTTATGTCAGGTACATTGATATGGATGTGAAACAATATGCATATATGTGTACATGTATATATGCGTATGAATATACATGTATATGTATATATGCATATATTTGAACACGTGTGCATATATATATATATATATATATATATATATATATATATATATATATATATATATATACAAGAATAAGGGCAGGGAATCGTCAATTAATAATAGAATTAATAATTAACAATTTTGCCAAGTAGTTCAGTATGAAAAAACCTTTATCGGTAAAACCATTTATCATCATAAATATACAGGGATTAGCATTGAGTTGCTTCTCCAACATACTGAAAATTTAGAAATAGCAGTCAAAGAACTTCTGATTCTAAACTACAAATTTTTCTCTAAACGGATGGCGATATTTATGGCACACATAGAACAAAAAACCGGAGGGAAAAGCATAAACAAAACAAGTCTTTAGTTAATTGGATACGAATCGTTTCATGGTTAAGCGAGTGAAAATTTCACTATTCCAATCTTCAGTCCAAATATTCTGATAAATTTGAAAGTGTCTCTAAAAAATTCACAGTAATTTTTGGCCATGCGACACCAAAAATCAACGATAAGAAAGGCACTTACGAATTCATCGGCCAGTGAGTTCAGGCATCTCACCCCAAAGAAATCCATTCCATGTGCGTCACAAATAGTCCCGTATGAAAAAAATCCCGTGTGGAGGGATTACGGTTTAACCATCTAACTTAGATATATTCTTGTATATTTTATATTTGATATCTCTAAGTTAGATGGTTAAACCGTAATCCCTCCACACGGGATTTTTTTCATACGGGACTTTTTGTGACGCACATGGAATGGATTTCTTTGGGGTGAGATGCCTGAACTCACTGGCCGATGAATTCGTAAGTGCCTTTCTTATCGTTGATTTTTAGTGTCGCATGGCCAAAAATTACCGTGAATTTTTTAGAGACACTTTCAAATTTATCAGAATATTTGGACTGAAGATTGGAATAGTGAAATTTTCACTCGCTTAACCATGAAACGATTCGTATCCAATTAACTAAAGACTTGTTTTGTTTATGCTTTTCCCTCCGGTTTTTTTGTTCTATGTGTGCCATAAATATCGCCATCCGTTTAGAGAAAAATTTGTAGTTTAGAATCAGTAGTTCTTTGACTGCTATTTCTAAATTTTCAGTATGTTGGAGAAGCAACTCAATGCTAATCCCTTTATATTTATGATGATAAATTATATATATATATATATATATATATATATATATATATATATATATATATATATATATATATATATATATATATATATATATATATATATATATATATACATATAAGCATATATATGTATATAAATATATATTTATACGCATATATACATATACACACACATAGAAACACACACACACACATATATAGATGTATATGTGTGTATATATATATATATATATATATATATATATATAGAGAGAGAGAGAGAGAGAGAGAGAGAGAGAGAGAGAGGGACAGACAGACAGATAGATAGATAGATAGATAGATAGATAGATAGATAGATAGATAGATTCATACATACATATACACATACATACATAAATACATACATCCACACATACAGTCACCCACCTACAAACGAGTCAGTAAATTGCATAGAGACTAATTGATGATCATTAAAATCGTGGCTTTACATACAAAGAATAATTGTTCTTAAGTGTTTAAGACGACTCCCCTGAAGTAAAAGGCGGGCGCGTTCAGTCCTGAAGAATGGTTATATGAACAGTAGATTTCGTTTAATTTTAATCTCAGTTGTTTTATAACCAATTAAACATTCGATCTACCTTACCCAAAAGTCAAATGAAAATCAAAAGAAAACACAGAAATCGTTAGATTTGAATGCACACACACACGTGCGTGTGTGTGTTTGTGTGTGTGTGTGTGTGTCTGTGTGTATGTGTGTGTGTCTGTCTGTGTGGTGCGCGCGTCAGCCAACACATACCTATCCGGTATTCTAATAGCATAGTGTTATCAACGGTTCTCTGGTGTGACTTGGAAAAGTGCCATGAAAATCGACACATAGCTTGAGGTGTTTCCACCAAAGATCCTTGATAAGAATTTTGAGACTGTACTGGAAAGAGCACATAAGCATTGTAGAGAGAGCTGACACAAGACCACTTAGCAAAATCGTCACAGAACGAAAATTAGAACAAGCAAGTCACACTCCGACAACCAATTCTGAAACAGCTATCAACTGGACGCTATTGTCTATTTGTAATGAACAAAGGGAGGAAAACCGAAGACGATATATGGTGCAAGACATTCATAAATGACATGTGAGGGACTGATATCTCATCGCAAGATGGGAAGAAAACAGCAACCGACAGAAACCAGTGGCGTATGCTTGTTGGCCAATGTACTCGAGAGCACAAGAAGAACTGAGATAGAGCCTTGACACCAGAAATACGGAGTCGGCCAAAAAATTGTAGACACACTTCAGGAAAGGAAAACATTTTATGAATATTTGCCTTGTATAAATAGCTCAATAAATTTGGATACCTCTTTCGATGATTTGTCAAACTACCATAATACTAAATAAATTGCAATAACACTGAATTAAAATATTTATACTGATTTTTTCCTTTCCTGAAGTTTGTATACATGTTTTTTTGTTTTTTTTTTTGTTTTGTTTTTTTACAATTCTGTAGCTTCAGCTTTTGGTTTTACAGGGTGTGGACAAAAGTAGGTATACAGTTGCTTGGTCAAATTTCCAGGCATATAATAAATATCTGAAAATGGGAATAATTATTTCATGATACATAGAATTAGTTAAAAAGAACATAGAATCATCGAATTCTTATCCTAAGAAAAAGAAATAGAGAAATGAGAAGACTTCTCCACTCAAATTAAATAATTGTATGCCTACGTTTGTCTCCACCACCACCAGTATGTGTGTTTATATACACCACAAGTAAGCCGATATATGTGCAAGCATTCGGCTACCAATATCCGTTTTATATCAGGTGGTAGTAACCCTAGGAATGCTAGATATAGCAACTATGACTATCTTACTTAGATTCACTTGTATTTTATATATGGCAGATTTCACGTCATTTTAGGTGTAAGCTGTGCAGAGAAATCAAAGGCAAGCACCACGTGATGTGATGAAAGTATCTTGCGGAAAACTTACAAACCATAATCCTATTATCTGTGACAATTATTGCAATACTAAAACTATCTATCTCACTAACTGTCGTTTGGGTCTGTACTAAATTCATCTTTTCTCTCTATTTTTCTCTCCTTCTTTCCTTCCCTGTCTCCCTCTCTCGTTCTCATTCTATCACTCGCTCGCTTTCTCTCTTTCTCTTTGCGTAACAATCGTCAGCGCATTCATTCTGAAACACACGCATGTGTTTATTATGTTTCTGTGAATGCGTTTGAATTAAGTAGATAAATGTGTTTCTTTATATGACACACAATTACAAATAGATGGATAGATAGATAGATTGATAGATAGATAGATAGATAGATAGATTGATAGA
>NC_142949.1:30936165-30943665 GCF_046866305.1 Octopus bimaculoides | reverse complement strand
CTAACTCCAGCAGACATGTTGTCTCGTTGATCAAGACACCAATAATATATGTTATTCAGTAAATATTCCAACGAAACACATTTCGTTGGAATATATTTACGTTAAGTTTGTTTTCGTAGCTTCTCATCGCTGTTTTCTGTTTTATGATATATTGTTAGATGACTTTAGTATTTATTATATGTTTTGTGCGAAGGTGCGCAGTCGAGTGGCTGTGGTGTTGTACAAACAACCGTAAGATCGTGGTTCGATCCCCAGGCTGGTGATGCGCTGTGTTCTGCAGTACATTTCATGCACGTTGCTCCAATCATGGGTAGGTAAGCCTACAACACAATGACATCCTGATCAGAAGGAATGTTGGTCCACCCGCCTAACCAAATCTAATGGTATCATCAGTTCATGTCAACTATGCAAGGAAGCGCGTTGTGAACAGCGGTGTATAACCACATCCATTAGGCCTGTTAGTACTTTGTTACGTGTGTGTAATATACGAGAGGATGTTGAAAAGTTCCTGACTTTGGGCAAGATATTCCCTTCCCATATTCGCACACTTATTGCAGCGGTTCTTCAGTTGTTTTTCTAAGCTCCGTAACAAAACACGGAAGTTTAATTCTTCAGCCAGGCCTTTCGCGATCACCTTAAAACCAAGAACTTTTCAGCACACTCTCGTATACGTGCGTGTGTGTGTGCGCGCACGCCTGCATGCGTGTGTGTGTGTGTGTGTGAGTGTGTGTATACATATACACATATACATATATAACACTCTTGAAGCCAAGAATTTTTCAGCACACCCTGTGTGTGTATATATATATATATATATATATATATATATATATATATATATATATATATATATATATATATATATATATATGTATATACATATATATATATATATGTATATATATATATATATATATATATATATATATATATATATATATATATATATATATATATATATATATATACAGAAAGAGAAAAGATTAGAAAAAACAGAAGATTTGTTTTAGAGGATTAAGGAGTATATTAGTCATAATAATAAAGATGACTCTATACTCCTTAATTTGTAAAACAAATCTTCTGTGCCTATGTAGGTATATATATATATATATATATATATATATGCGTGTGTGTGTGTATGTGTGTGAGTGTGTATGTATGTGTGTGTGAATTGCACATGCATGTCCATGTGTGTATGTTCATATATGTATATTTATTTGTTCCTCCAAAGAACGGACATATCAAGGAGTTAAATAATATCAAATTTATACTTGTACAATACCAGTCAGCAAGATAACTGACGAGTTAATATTATTTTGCTTTAATACCAAAATGACTCCGGGCCGTTCTTACTTCACTAATCAGCAAATAGTCACTATGCAAAAGTCCTTCTTTTGTTGAGGAATTGGTGATGCTAAGAAATAATGATAGCGCAGCATGATCATTGCCGAAGGTGTTGCAGAACCAAGTACGCATTATGAATCAGAAAAGCAGATAGGTAAAGGATGGATTCTTTCAAAGTGTTGTCGTTGCAATAAATGAAACATTGAGCTATGAGAATACGCTAAAGAAACGTAAGCTGTGAATACGAATCAATAGAGAAAATAGCCTGTGGCATCCGTGATGCCGTCATTCTTCCTTCGTCTTTCGAAATAATTTATTAAAGTTATATTGTTAACAGAGATAGAAGTATCAGCAACATCTGGACTTAGCTTCTATATATATAATAAATTTAAATTTCTACATTATAAAGAACTGCCGTGCATTCATTCTCTTTCTCTTTCTCTGTCTTTCTACTTCTTTATCTCTTTTATTCGTTCGTTGTCTTTCTTTTCTCTCTGTCATATTCAATGTCCAATAATATAATCGCAAACAATCAAGAATGCCATACATTATTCCAGCAGAACTGGTATAAAACTGACTCGTAAGTATACACTACACTTAAATTTTGCATCACAAACAGCCACAATCAATGCATGCCCGAAACATTTAAACCACTAATACCTTTAACTTTCTTGCATATTGTATCTGCCCCCACAGCCTACCCTCTTACCGAAATTAGGTTCACAATATATGTTTTTCATCGCACTGATGGGTTCGACAATACGATAACATACATACGTATTACATTAAACCCAACTGTAAACACATTCAAATTTTGATCCAACCAACATGTATACTCTTTCGGAAATATCAGTCGAAGATGCGACACCAGTTCCTGTAAATACAAACAGAACACCAACACAAAAAATATCTACATCAAATAAGAAAATCATAAATCTAAATAAATCATAATGGAGAATATAACATGTACACTTCATAAAAGATGATCATACAACAAGGTAACCTTGATCTTAAAACTGGAGTGTGTGTTTGTGTGTGTTTGGTTGTGTGAGTATGTGTGTGTGTATTCTTTTATTCTTTTCTTATGGTTTTACTTGTTTCAGGCATTTGACTGTGGCCATGCTGGAGCACCACGATGAACAGTTGTAGTCAAATGAATCGATCCCCGGGACATTTATTAAAACCCAGTACTTGTATCGGTCCCTTTTGCCGAATCGCTAGTTTATGGGGACATAAACACACCAAAACCGTTTTCAAGCGGTGATGGAAAGACAAACACAGACACAACGACACACACACACACACACACATATATATATTACATATATATGTATATATATATATATATATATATATATATATATATATATATGAGACGGGCTTCTTTCAGTTTCCGTCTACGAAGTCCACTCACAAGGTTTGGAATAGCCCGAGGCTGTAATAGAAGACACTTGCGCAAGGTGCCACGTAATGGGACGGAGTGTTGTATATTATATAGGTATATGTAAACAAATTTAAGCAAATATTTATACAGGATTTTATTTTTTAGCAATGGTCGACTTTCACGCCGATTGTAACATGAAGCAAACTGTCTCTTCGATATTTTGAGCTACTTTATTTTTAAAATAGAACTATTTCCTTCTTTTTTTTTTTTTTTTCGTTTGGTTATCGTATTGCTTGCCAGTCTTTCAATGTTAATATTCATTAATGCATTGTATGTAGCTGTCGTCATTTCAATTGCTAATTCGTTGATTTGGTCGTAGCCTCCAAGAAATCCATATTTCACTGTTGAACAATTTCAATGAATGAGTGTCTAGTTTTCACGCCCTCAGTGCACCTTCTGATGTTTATGTGTATCGAGTTACAAACACTCCCACACACGCGCTCGCACATGCACACACACACGCACACGCACACACGCATACACACACACGCAGGCACACGCAGTCACGCATACAGACAGACAGACAGACAGACAGACAGATAAATAGATAGATAGATAGATAGATAGATAGATAGATAGATAGATAGAGAAACACAAATCAAGTATATATAAGCACAATGAATTATCCAATACCCAAGTATCATTGTTACTCTACATATATGTGCCTGGATGTGTGTATACGCGTGCGTTAGTGTGTGTGTGCATGTGCATCCGTGTGTGTGTTATCGTATGCGCGCATGTGTGTGTATGTGCCTGTGTATGAGTGTGTGTGTGCGTGGATATTTGCTAGACATTGCTGACTTGTGTGTTCCAGAGAGAAAAGATGATTAATTCGCCATCACTCAGTGGCAGTCGCTGATCAATTGTGTATACACTCTTTCTGTGTACACAAGTACTATATACCTCTTTATGTAGCTTCTAACCACACATCTCACCTCTGACCTTTTATACAAATAACAATTTGGTGATGACCATTTCTTTAGATCTTAAATACATTAGAAAAAATGAAAATGAATCGTGTATGCACAATATATATATATACATTCATACATATCTATCGATATATATATATATATATATATATATATATATATATATGTGTGTGTGTGTGTGTGTGTGTGTGTATATATAGATAGAGATATAGATGGAGTTATATATATATATATATATATATATATATATATATTATCTTGCTTCCTGCTCTTGTATTCATCTATTTATGTATCTAGTTTCCTTTTTTCTCTCTTTCAGTGACACTATTTCCATAAATATTGACCCAATGTTCTTATGTACCTAGCTGTTTAGTTAGCTACCTATATACATACCTACCTACCTACTTACTGACCTACTACATTTATAAATACACAAGTATATATGTCTTTTGTGTATGTGTGTGTGCGCGTTGTCATCCTATATATATACGTATATTATATGTGTGTGTGCGTGTATGTGCGTACATTTATAAGTATAGATAGATAGATAGATAGATAGATAGATAGATAGATAGATAGATAGATAGATAGATAGATAGATAGATAGATAGATGCATATATGTTTATCTATATTTCTTCCTATATGTATAAGGGTACTTATGTACCTATACATCATTATGTATTATATATATGTATATAGATAGACAGATATATAGATAATATGCATATATACGTGTGTGTCTGTGTACATATATACATACATATATATTTATATACATATGTATATATGTACATAAATATACATCCTTATGTATATAAATATATATATATGTATGTATGCATGTATGTATATATATATATATATATATATATATATATATATATATATATATATATATATATATATATATATATATATATATATATATACTAACTGTCCGATCATCCTGTCTATATGGATAACAATGTTAGTTTTCCATTCTTTTTAATGTATTTCAAAATCTAAGGAAATGGACATCGCCAAATTGTTATTTGAATAAAAGGTCACAGGTCAAATGTGTAGATAGTAAATACAAAGAGGAGTGTATATTATTTCTATATACATTAAAAAAAAACAAAAAAAATGTTTACACAATTGATCAGACAGAACCACTAAGTGATGGCGAATTAATCATCATTTCTCTTTGGAACGCACAACTCAGCAATCTCTAGGGAACCTCACACGTACGTGCGCCCTTATATATGTATGATATATATATATATATATATATATATATATATATATATATATATATATATATATATATATACACATATATATATACATACATATATACATATACATATATAAATGTATATATACATATACATATACATGTATATATATATGTGTATACATACATATATCGTACATATATATATATATATATATATATACTCTTTTACTCTTCTACTTGTTTCAGTCTTTTGACTGTGGCCATGCTGGAGCACCGCCTTTAGTCGAGCAAATCGACCCCAAGACTTATTCTTTGAAAGCCTAGTACCTATTATATCGGTCACTTTTGCCGATCCGCGAAGTAACGGGGACGTAAACACACCAGCATCGGTTGTCAAGCGATGTTGGGTGGGGGACAAACACAGACGTACAAACATATACACACACACATATATATATACATATATACGACGGGCTTCTTTCAGTTTCCGTCTACCAAATCCACTCACAAGACTTTGGTCGGCTATAGTAGAAAACACTCGCCCAAGGTGCCACGCAGTGGGACTGAACCCGGAACCATGTGGTTCGTAAGCAAGCTACTTACCACACAGCCACTCCTGCCATTGAGGAACATTATTAAAGAAATATTGTATCTCTAGCTCTAGGCTCCTTAGGTATGGTTACCTGTTTTCCATGGCGTATAAGTAACCGAGAATACAACATGCCCCCTGAATAAGTCACTAGTTTATCGCAGGGTTCTTCATTTGCAGCTAAGTGGACTGGACCAACATGATATGAAATGTTTCACTCAAGAGCACAACGTATCGCACGGTACAGGAATCGAAACCATGATGCTGCGATCGTGAGTGCCACACCTTAAGCACAAAGCTACGTGCGTTCAGTCTGAGATACATACCTCCACGTTACTGCGTGTTTCAGGTACTTCTTCAGAAAGAATATGTTCGATTTTATAATGTATTTGTTCTCTCCTTGGTGTATCCTTATTTGAACCACAAAGGTGTTATTCCTTCGACCAGAAGGGTAACCGTCGATTTTTTTCAGAAGATTCTTCTCAAAAGTCTTTTTCCGGAAACCTCTTTCACAATGACTCTTTTCCATGCGAATTTTGTTCAGAGTTTTGAGTGTCGCATGAACCATGAATCATTTAAACTCGTTATCAGCTGTCAAAGCTCTTTTCTCCATTTTTTTTCTTTTCGTTATCAGATGAGATTTCTACGATATTAATGCATCATCTTAATCTCTGTTAGTAATTTCTCTTGATCTCATATGAGCAGGAGAAGAAATACGGCAATCCTTTTGGGATTTCAATATTGAATACATACGCTGTTCGGTCTAACGGTACACCCCTATCTTTTACCTCAGCGGTTCTCAACCATTTTTCGCTTGTGGGCCGCTTTGATTCTATTTTACTCTGCTGGACCACCATAACCATTTCAAATTTTAAAACCTTATTACATTTTCATAGTTAAATATTATTAGGAATTGTTAAAATATTTTGTATATCGTGGAAGCATGACTGATTTGTTAACAAATCTCATATAGAAATCCAAGTGTCATGTAGAACCACTATATATATATATATATATATATATATATATATATATATATATATATATATATATATATATATATATATATATATATATATATATATATATATATATATATATATATATATATATTAAAAGGTCACAAAAGTAACGGAGAGTACTCATTAGCACGGGTCATGCAAAAATTAGAGTTAAATTAACTACAAAACCACTAACAGACTATACTCTATTAGTTTTGCCTTTAGATTCTGATTGCTATGAGTCACCCTTTTAATTTGTTATATATATATATATATATATATATATATATATATATATATATATATATATATATATATATATATATATATAGCATATAGCATATATATATATATATATATATATATATATATATATATATATATATATGCAGAAAAACTTGGGGAGGTGGGTAAAGTTTGTAAACCGCAGTTATAGGTGTTTTTGCCGAAAGAAAATTCGCAGTTGTATATGCCGGCCTGAACGTGATTTTTATTTAATTTTTTGTTGTCAAAATTATACGTTATGAAAATCGTCTAAAGAAGTAAATAATGCTTCGAGAACTTTAAATTTATGAGCATTATAAAAAAATCACAAATTAGATTTTAAAGTTAAATAGACTTGTAATATGACTTATGCGTTCATGAAGTTATGTAGCTGTAAATATATATACGGAGTTGCGTAGAATTAAAATATAATTTTGCTAAAATTATATGCTATTAAATTGTCTATGGAAATAAATGTGGTATCAAAGACTATTATCAGTTTATGAAATTTATGAAATTATGTGTTTGCGAGAGATAGATAAATGGTAGGGAATCAAAATCAAATTAATATTCAAGCATTAAGAAAATATGTGTTCACAACATCGAGCAGTAGTGTAGTTATTTATATATAAGTATGCAGTACCATAGATCCATTTCAGCAGATCTTAACAATCGGTTATAGGATAACAACGGATGGTGTTCTCTGAGG
>NC_142949.1:30923665-30931165 GCF_046866305.1 Octopus bimaculoides | reverse complement strand
TTCAATTGTCCACGATGCAAAATGAACAGTCTGTTCCACAGTCAGTGTGCTAAGGCGAAGAGAGTAAATCTACAACAATGAGTCGATGTATATCTAATGTCACCTGATAGAGTCAATAAAACGTCCCTTCGGACAAATCGACGTAAGCTTAAATAATAAATGATGTGGGCGTGAAGAACATCACATGTTAAAATCGTGTCCGTTGACTGGATGACACTTAATAAAGAAGCTTTGTGTCGAGACAACTGGAGTTGTCTCACACACACTCATATCATTCAGAAACAATATACAGCCTCTTGTTTCTTCTCTCCATTTTTCACCTCGTCTCTCTTTTCTCTCTTAACAAATTGTCTTGTTTAATTATTGGCAATAATCAGCGTTGATCTCCGCCGCTGACAGATGGCATCACAACATACAATAACCAGTGGGTGATTTTGTGACCATAGTTGTCACTGTTGTGCTTACTTGAACAAAGCATTTTCATAAATTTGTCCTAAACGTCCATCTTTGTTTTCAGATTTTTAGTTAACCCCTATTGCTTACATTTTAAGTCAATAAAGCTTTACTTCCATAAATCCTAAGTTACTCCGGTGGCTGACAAAAATTCGGAATATGCATCATATATGATGCATGACTGCCAGGGAAATATGTAGAAATATGTCCTGCATATCACATGCGATACGCAGGAGAGGCAAAGGATTAAACTAAGATTGAGGTTTATTCGCTTCTGATCCTTCCTTTGCCCAAAGCATTTTCATTATTCTAACCGTCTATGCTTGTTTTCAGATTGTTGTTTAGCCCTTGTTTCATGCGTTCTGAGTAATATAAAGCTATCTTTTCTAAGTACCAAATTACCCTAATGATTGAAAAAAATCATGTCCAGCAAGTTCGCCGTCATTATTTCACCGCAGGGTAAGTTCACTGTCAGCAATTCCCTGTTCTGAGGGTTTCAAGTAAAATAGTTTTTAACTATTAATCTTTTACTTGTTTCAGTCATTTGACTGCGGCCATGCTGCAGCACCACCTTTAGTCGAGAAAATCGACCCCAGGACTTATTCTTTGTAAGCCTAGTACTTATTCTATCGGACTCTCTTTTGCTGAACCGCTAGGTTACGGGGACGTAAACACACCAGCATCGGTTGTCAAGCGATGTTGGGGGGACAAACACAGACACACAAACACGCATATATATATATATATATATATATACATATATACGACTGGCTTCTTTCAGTTTCCGTCTACCAAATCCACTCACAAGGCTTTGGTCGGCCCAAGGCTATAGTAGAAGACTCTTGCCCAAGGTGCCACGCAGTGGGACTGAACCCGGAACCATGTGGTTGGAAAGCAGGCTACTTACCACACAGCCACCGGTAAACTTTCCTCGCTGTGAACTTACTTCACGGTGAATTGATGGCGGTGATCTTACCTGTAATCGAAAAAAATAGTTAAGAATGTGCATCGTATGTAATGCATGGACGCCAAGGATATATGCGTTTTACATGTAATACACAAGACAGGCAGAAGGTTAAATGGAGAAGGAAATGCTATCATTCCACATAAGAGTGCAGAAAGATACAGTATTGGTTATTAGGGGAGGTAGGGTGAGAGAACAAACAAAGAAAACGAAGCTGAAAAATTAAACAACACGCACGACAGCAGTAACAACTGCAGCCACAAAAACTTTCGCTAGTTGATATATTGTAATGCCATCTGTCGGCGGCGGAGATCAACGCTGATTATTGCCAATAATTATACAAGACAATTTGCTAAGAGAGAAGAGGTTAAAAATGGAATGGAGAAATAAGAAAAATAAGAAAAAAAATAATGGACATTGTTTCTGAATAACTGTGTCAGTTCTATTGTGGCAGATCATCAATAAATTGAGTAGGAGTGGAGTAGAATGGTGGTGGTGTTCGTCGTCATTCTTGTGGTGCTGGCGGTTCCGGTGCTGGTGGTGCCGGTGGTGGTTCTCTTGCTAGCGGTCGTCGACGTCGTCGTCGTTATTATAATCGTTGTAGTCGCCGTCGTCATCATTGTCCAGAGAGGTTAGAGTGTTTCCGTGTTTATCTTTGCTTCGTTAATCACTAATAAATGAATTAATTACCTCTGTAAAGGTAAATTGTAATAAAAGTAGAATAGATTTAGCGGAGGTGACCGCTAGGGGAAGCTGTCGGAACCTCATACGTCACAGCTGACACTACCACAATTGTTGTTACTAACACTACTACCACCACCACTACTACAACCACTACAACTACTACGACTACTACTACTACTACTACTACTACTACTACTACTGCTGCTGCTGCTGCTGCTGCTGCTGCTGTTTTTACTATTACTACTACTACTAGTGTTGGTGTTCTGTCTTTTACTCATTGTTGTCTGGTTAAGAAGTTCGCTTTGTAAACACGTGGTTTGGGGTTCAGCCCCATTGCGAGGCACCTTGAGTAAGTGTCTTCTACTATGGCCCCGAGTTGACCAATGACTTCTGAGTGAATTTGGTAGACGGAAACTGAGCTTTATATATGAGTGTGTGTAAATAAGGTTTTCTGCTTTGTCATATTATAAAACAGCAACGCAATTTGATTTCCATATTTCAGTCTTATTTTCTGATAAAATTCTTTTATTTATCTCATTCAAATTGATCAATTATGTATTTTTCTATATTAATTAATTAACTATTTTGGGTGGTGACCTTTGTATTTTAGCTGCGGAAATAGCTGCAGAATTTACGAATGAAATTTTGAAATACCAGAGAGATTTTTGTATTTTCGGATCTGTGTTCGTGTGTGTGTGTGTGTGTGATATGTATATGTATGCGTGCGTGTGGTTGTGTATTTGCGTGTGTGTAAGTGAAGTAACAAAGAAATGAAGACGGAGAGCTTCTTAAAATGCATAAACGGAAAGTTTAATGACCTTTATATATTTGAGGTACAAAGCCCATCAGATGTGAACGAGATAAACAAACGAAGTGCTGTGCTGAAAACTCAACATGACCGGATCTGTATAAGCTCACAGTTCTTTGTTCTGTTCATTACTGATGATGGGCCTTTCTGCTTGAAATATACAAAGGTTACGAAACTTTTCCGTGTTCACATCGTATGGTGTTCTCCGCCTTCATTATTTTGTTATTTCACATCTGAATTACAACGCTTCTAGCAAGCTACAACGCTCTTCATATATATATATATATGTATATATATATATATATATATATATATATATATATATATATATATATATATATATATATATATATATATATATATATATATATATATATATATATATATATATATATGTATATATATATATATATATATATATATATATATATATATATATCGTAATTTATTTCTCCATCCAACATAGCCCTTAATCCTTCAATAACATGAAAGAGACCAGTAAATAATGTGTTTCTGTATAGCGACAATTTCGTCTTAATAGGTTTTGGTGAACTCTGTAAAGAAAGGCAAATTGAAATACAAACAACGATATTTTTCCGCTAGCTGTGACATTTCTTACATTTCTCTCTCTTTCTCTCTCTATTCCTCTTTCTTTCTTTCTCTCTCTCTCTCTCTCTCTCTCTCTCTCTCTTTATCAATTCAATTTTCATCTCCTTGTTTTCATTCTTGTTCACTCTTTTTTTCTTTCTCTATCTCCCTCTCTTTCTCTCTTTCTCTCTCTCTCTCCCTCTCTTTATCAATTCAATTTTCATCCCCTCGGTTTCATTCTTGTTCACTCTCTTTTCTTTCCCTATCTCTCTCTCTTTCTCTCTTTCTCACTCACTCACTCACTCATTCCATCTTACAACTTTTCCCCCTCTTTCTCCTCTATATGCTTCTCAATCTCTTTGTTTTTCTTCATCCCTAACTTATTTTTCATCGTCTCATTTCCTTCTTCTCACTTTCATTTTTCTCTTTCAGTCCTTTTCCTTTTCATTTCTACCTTTCTTTCATTCTTTTTCTATTTTTTCCCTTCACTTTACCCCATTCTATTCTTTCCCTTTCCATTTTAGTATAGCTCTTCCGTTTTACGTTCCTTCTCTCTCTCTCTCTCTCTATCTATCTATCTATCTATTTATCTATCTATCTATCTATCTATCTCTATCTCTCTCTCATTCTCTATCCAGTTCCATCTTGTTCACTCTCACCTCGATCTTTTCTTCCCCAATAAATTCTTTGACAATTTCATCAAAACGTAACAACAGTTTTGGACACACAGACAGACAAGCTTGCCATTTATGGATGTTTGCATCTAACAAAATGTTGTTTACATACTGTCAAAAATAATGTTCCACTTCTACAACTGAATAACAAAAGAATTTCCCGATTTTGTTTATTTTATATATATATATATATATATATATAAGCACAGGCGTGGCTGTGTAATGAGAAGCTTGCTTCGCAATCACACAGTTCTGGGTCCAGTCCCATTGCGTGGCAAATTGGGCAAGTATCTTTTACTATAGCCTTGAGTCGACCAAAGCCTTGTGAGTGGATTTGGTAGGCGGAAACTGAAAGAAACCCGTAGTATATATGTGTGTATGTACCCTATATACATATATATATATATATATATATATATATATATATATATATATATAAAGTGGAGTGCAGGGAGTATTGAACGTGTCCATGTGAGTGTCTATGTACGCATGTCAATATAACAGCAATAGTTCTCTATCTAATTGGATGTTATGAACTCTCTAGAACACCTCATTAAAATGACATACTTTATCACTATACATAAAATATATATATACCTACAGTTATAAACAGCCACATATATTAACGAATAAACACACACACACACGTTTGCGTGCGTAGTTGTGTATCTATGTATGAACGCATGCATATATATGTATATGTATATATATATATATATATATATATATATATATATATATATATATATATATGTGTGTGTGTGTGTGTGTGTGTGTGTGTGTGTATCTTTATCTTCATAGTGCTATGTAAGAAAGTTTTATAGCAAGTTTGATGTCTCAAAGTTACATTATTATATGAATTGTGACAGGCATATCTATGTGTGTGTATATGTATGTGTGTGTGCATGCCTCTGTGTGGGCAGTCTCTGTGGCTCTGTGTTTCTGTGCCAATATGAGTATGTGTATGCACGTGTATTTTATAGCATTGTTGCCTGACCAATCGTATTAAACTATGACAATTCTTCTTGAAGCAGGAAAAAAACACAAACATTGGTATAAAATAAGTTTGCGTTGTAGAGTGTAATAAAAAAAAAACTATTTATTCCATTTGTATCGTAAAATATGAGGAAATTCAGGAAGCAAGAAGCTCCGCCCCACATGTCTGTGTATGTGTGTGTGTTAGTGTGTGTGTATTAGTGTGTGTGTGTTAGTGTGTGTGTGTATGTTAGTGTGTGTGTGTTAGAGTGCGTGTGTACATATATAAACGCAAATCATGAACGTATATGTGTTTGTGTTTATTGCAATAATGTGAAAATGTGTAGGCGTGTTTACATGTATTTTTGCACAGACACCAACACACATTAACGAATCTTCATACCCACGCATACACATGTCTGTGCATATTTGTAGACACGTACATTATATATACACATATACTCTGCATATATATATATATATATATATATATATATATATATATATATATATATATATATATATATATATATATATAAATTATATGGGCTGATTTTCAGCTATTTTACAACCTAAAGGCAAAATAATAGACCTCACTAAAGTGACAGAGGGTAATAAGTGGTCCCAGCATTGCTAGAAATAAGAGTCAAAACAACTCAATAGCCACAGATAGTATTATTATAATGACTGGCAGGAGAGACAAGCTCCCACTATATATATATATATATATATATATATATATATATATATATATATATATATATATATATATGCTATAACGAAACATGAAGTGCAGTTGGTTTCTGGTCGTCTCAACCTCTGTTGTGCCGCTGGTTTTATAAGTGAATGCACACAAATGTGGCTTCAATGCTGAGCAAAACTTTATTCACTTAAAATAAATTCACGCAGAATTTCTGGGAATCTCGGAACGTTTGCAGGAAAGTGGCTTTACTTGGTCATGAACTGACTTCCACCACACACACACACACACATACACATATATATATATATATGTACATATATATGGTTGAGGAGGGTATTGGATTTAACCAAACCCAAAATGGATACAGGTAATACCGAGTAAGTGCTGTATACCGACTAGTTTTGCCCCAGTCCTTGTATGAACAGGATTGGGGACTATAAGTCGTGTATTAGCGTGTGCATATATAAATATATAAAAGGATAAAGAGAGCAATGGTAAGGTTGGAAATATATTTTATGGATATTTATATATATGTATGTGTATATATGCATGTATACACATATATGTGTACGCATATGGACATATATATATATGTGTAAATATAGAAGTATATATATTTATATATGAATGTATATATATGTGTGTGTGTATACATATAAACGTGTGTGCATCTATGTATATGTATATATATATATATATATATATATATATATATATATATATATATATACATACATACATACATACATACATACATACATACATACATACATACATACATACATATGTGTGTATGTACCCTATATTGTCGTGTATCTTTATGTGGCGTTTTGATCAGAGGATTTATATTCGAAATATCTCAAAACAACGAAGTAAATCATTTAGAAAATTTTACATGATTTAACTTCGATTATCTGTCAAAATAATTTCGGATGCCTTAATCTGTCAATAGATTTCAGAAAGCGAAATCATCAAAAACCCATAAATTTTTCCGTTCCCTAAAAAAACAAACGATGTAATATTTTTATCATCATCATCATCATCATTATCATCGTCATCATTATTATTATTATTATTATTATCATTATTATTATTATCATCATTATTATCTTTATTATTATTATTGTATTTGTTGTTATTGTTTCTTTTGTAATGTGCAAAAGACAAAAATAAACTTTTTGATGAATCGATTAACAAGTTGATATAAACATTATATTGATCATTCTATCCACCCGCCCTCACTCAAAAAAAAAATGAATTTTCAAACTGCATTCAAAAGACGATGATAATTAGTAATTAGTAATGTTTTACAATGAAGAGGAGGTATATATTGATTAATTAAATCATTTATTGATTTCTTGATTGATTTTAATTGATAAACCCACCACCGTCTCTACTGGAAGGATAAAAAGCCTGCGTTGATCTCGGTGGTATTTGAATTCAAAATGCAAAACCATCGCAAGCGAAATTAGCCAAGCATTTCGTCTGAGGTTCTGAGTTTCTGCTATGGAAACTAGCGTTTATTGATTCCTTGGATTTGGGTTCAATTTGTCCCAAGATCACAGTGGAAAACCCTTTTTCTTTTTTTGCGTGTATGAGACAGTGCTGCTGAAACTGTAATAGCTGCTACTTCAAACACGTCTAATTGGCT
>NC_142949.1:30913665-30918665 GCF_046866305.1 Octopus bimaculoides | reverse complement strand
GTATCTTGGGTAAGTGTTTCTACAATATCTCCAAGCTCATCAATGTTTTGTGAGTGAGTTTGGTAGATGGAAACTGCGGAGGCCAATCACATACACCCACGCCCATATGTACACACATATGTACGCATAGGTGTGTGTATACATATCTGTATATGTGTGTATATGTATATATATATGTATGGATGGATGGATAGATGGATGGATAAGAATTTATACACTTCGAGGGAACGTGAAATAATTCTTTTCTGGAGCGGTGAAAGTCGAAGCAGATGATGTTGTAAAATATTTACACACTATTATATGTATACGTGTATTTATGTGTATATATATACATACATACATATATATATATATATATATATATATATATATATATATATATATATATATATATATATATATATATATATATATATATATATATATATAATGTATGGATTTATGTATATGTATATGCTTGTGTTAATCCGTCATCCCCACCCTTGTCACTTCCCAACCTGTCTTGATTTGTTTATGTCCATATAACATAGTGGTTCGGCAAAAGGAACGATAGAATACTACAAGACTTTAAAATATGTACTGGGGCCAATTTGTTTGACTGAAACTCTTTTAGGTGATGCTCCAGCATGATCGCAATCCAATGAGTAAAACAAGTAAAAGATGAAGGATGAAAGACCTTGACAGTTCTGCATATAAACGTGTACTTAAAAAAGTGGTACAGTCCCCTTTAATGAATGTGTTCCACACAGCAAAATGTTAGTCCTGATAGACACATTCTTTTATTCTTTTATTCTTTTACTTGCTTCAGTAATTTAAAGGCGGTCTTACAAAAGAAATAATAAGCCCTGTGGTCGATTCATTCGACTAAACTTGCTCTAGGTGTTGCCACAGCAAGGTCGTAGTCTGACTGAAGCAAGTACAAGAGAGAATTCAAAATTAAAAAAAAGAACAACAGTCCTTCCCGAGCCAAAGACTTATAAGGGATGTTTCCCGGACTCTGTGGCGTATATATTCCTTCCACTGGACCGGATACCGGTTGGTTCGCAGGATTACTTACTTTTAGAAGTTAAGAAGACTGAAGCAACATATAGTGAAATGCTTCGCTCAGGAACGCAACTCATCGCCTCGCCTAAGAATTGAAACCACAATCTTACGATCGTAACTGTAGTACTTTAACCGATAAGCCATGTGTCTCTCCCAATATATCATCATTTTCATAAAATTACATTTATGAACTTCCAGAGCAAAACATAATTACAATATACGATGCAGATATACAAGTTTTCAATAATAGCATTTTATATTTATTGAGTTTTTTAAACATATTTAATAGTTATATGTTGCTTAAATTGGATTTATAGATATTTTTTAACAAAACTTGATCTTACAGTGTGTCTTATTTAATCCAGCTAGATACTTCGAAACAAAAATACACGCATACACAGCCATTTCCATATACAAGTAAGTATGCAATATATATATGTGTGTATATATGTAGTATGATAATATATATATGTATACATATATATATATACATATATATATATATATATGTATGTATATGTGTATATACATATATATATATATATATATATATATATATATATATATATTCTTTCATTTGTTTCAGTCATTTGACTGCGGCCACGCTGGAGCACCGCGTTTAGTCGAACAAATCGACCCCATGACTTATTCTTTGTAAGCCTATTACTTATTCTATCGGTCGCTTTTGCCGAACCGTTAAGGTAAGGGGACGTGAACACACCAACATCTACACTACCACCTACACCACCACCTACACTACCACTTACACCACCACCACTTACAAATCCTCTTCCTCCTCCTTCTCTTCCTTTTCAGTCAATTCCAGTGATTTCACATTTTTCTTTAAAATTACAAACTGACAAAACATTGAGATAGAGAGAAGTTACGGAGTTCATGCCTTCACCGCCCAAGATTATTAAACAACCTAAGTGAAGCGCTCACACAAATTCCGCACCACCATCACATTTTTCAAAATATTAATTGCTTAATTGTTTAATTAGCTAAATACTTCATTAATTTTCATTTCGATTAAATCAATTGGTTTTTATTCAACTGCATCATCATCGTCGTCAACATCATAATCATCATCGCCATCGTCATAATCACACACATGATCATCACCAACACCACCATCACCACCATCATTACCATCATTATTTACCATCATCATTATCGTCATCATCGTCATCATCGTCATCATTTTGTTTCAATGATTCATAACTGCAAAATAAATCAAATAAGAAATTTTGAAAAAAAAATAAAATAACGGATAAATTTGATTAAATCCACAAAAAAATGTATCGGAAATAAACTTATAGAATATAATTTTTCTACTGAAGAACTCATTATTTGTTTGTTTGTTTTTATCTTTAATGAAATAATAACAACAACAATAATAATGATAATAATGTTTTTTTTTATGAAACGCTGAAGGTTCACAAATACACGCTGAGGACGGTACAGGACACTACAATACAAATAAAGTGGGATTACAGAATAAGAAAGACGTGTAAGCAAAAGAATAATAAATAACATCCTAATAATCTAAAGAGGCTGATTTTCCAAGGACTGCGCGTGGAAACCCCACAAGACCACGATCCACCTCATCTCTAGGGCAAGTGTCCTCGCTTCTTCATTCACTCTCAGTCTAGAAGCGCAATACGTTCACCCACCATGCCTATCCCCTTTCACCCTCACTTTCCTTTTCAAGTGAAATTTGAAAAATTGATGAGAGCTTGGGGGAAGCGGAAAATACTTGCCCTTAGCCTTTTTAGTCGCCTCCGCCATGCAACTATTTTCGCTGTGACCATCAGCCAAAGAAACACTGCTGATAGCACAGGCTTGAGACGTAACAGTGGCGACGAGGATTTCGTAGCTCACACAGCCACTGTATAGTATTGAGATATAACAGTGTTTCCTTATATTTATCTGTTTCCCTTTGCTTGTTCCTAATTAATTTTGTAGTCCTACTATTGTTATTTTCTAGTAGTTCTTTATCTATACCAAGCTTCCGCCACCACTACCTTTTTATGCAAAATAGATATATTCTGTCAGCTTTTGGATGTGAGCTTCTGAAGGCCGTCAGTAATTTCTTGCTTTTCAGTCTAAACTTTTTAATTCTCTCGACTTTTAGTCGATTATATTGGAGCTGTAATTTATAACTGGGATGACTAACATATTTGTGAAGTTTTTAATGACAGAGATGATCGTTAACTGTAAAGAGACAGTGTATGCAGTGAAAATGAGATCTAAATGTTGGTTCTAATGACATAACTTAACGTTGATTTCAATAAAATCGCCCGGAGGTGATTATAATGTCACAGCTCTAGGTTTTAGCTGTAATGAAACGGTGTTTATAGTAATGAGAGCTTAGAAGTATTTTTAAAGATACACCTCAAAGGTGGTCGGAATTAAATAGTTTAGCAATGGATGTAATGTCTCAAATCTGTATATATATATATATATATATATATATATATATATATATATATATATACATGTGTGTGTGTGTGTGTGTGTGTGTGTAATCTTTTGTCGTTTACTTGTTTCAGTGATTTGACTGCAGCCATACTGGGGCACCGCCTTGACGGGTTTTAGTCGAAAGAATCGATCCCACCACCTGATTTATTTTATTTATTTAAGCCAAGCACTTCTCCTATCGGTGTCTTTTGAGACACACATACACATATATATATATATACATATATATATATATATATATATATATATATATATATATATATATATATATATATATATATATATATATACGCCACATTCTTAGAGTTTTCGTTAAAGATAATATAACTTGGTCGGCTCGAGGTTATAGTAGAAGACACTTATACATACATACATACATACATATGAGTGGCTATGTGGTAAGTAACTTGCTTACCAACCACATGGTCCCGGATTCAGTCCCACAGCGTGGCACCTTGGGCAAGTGTCTTCTACTATAGCCTCGGGCCGACTAAAGCCTTGTGAGTGGATTTGGTAGACGGAAACTGGAGGAAGCCCGTCGTATAAGTATGTGTGTGTGTGTGTGTGTGTGTGTGTGTGTGTGTGTGTGTGTGTGTTTGTGTGTCGGTTTGTCTCCCCAGCATCGCTTGACAACCGATGCTGTCGTGTTTGCGTCCCCGTAACTTAGCGGTTCGGCAAAAGAGGACGATAGAATAAGTACAAGGCTTAGAAAGAATAAGCTCTAGGGTCAATTTGCTCGACTATAAAGGCGGTGCTCCAGCATGGCCACAGTCAAATGACTGAAACAAGTAAAAGAGAGTAAAAGAGAGTATATATATATATATATATATATATGTAAAATTTATGAACACTGTATATATATATGTAGAGGGTGTTCACAAATTCTCGTTACAGCTTCCGTAATTTATTATATTGTATCGTCTAGACGTGTTGCGTGCAACCAATAAAACCTGTGTCGAATTGTTCTGGTGATAACTATACTGTTATCCTTCTGTTTCATTTTTCTCAATTTCTCTATGTATATATGTATGTATGTATGGATGGATGGATGGATGTATACATGCAGATTTGTATGTGTTGTTTTATGTATGTCTTCTCATACATATAGTTGTATATCTAGTGTGGTATAGTGAAACTTTATAGCCCTTCCCGTTAAAAAGTGGTAGTATAATTAAAACAATGTCATATTTTAAACCTGAGAAACGTCTTGCATAGTTCTACTGTGTGCGTCCGTGTGTATAGTTGTGGGTTGTATCGAAACAGTTCAGCGTTAGATGTATTGAAGTGGCTCAGTGATGGTTGTAATGACACAACGGAGATATGCTTCTTTTTAAATAATTTATTGACGGTTGCAATAACATAGCTCATTAATGATTGCCGGAATAACTCCTACATTTGATGGAATAACACAGTTTAAATGTACTAATAACACAACCTCACAACAGCAAGAAAATTGACTTAATCTCTTGTGCTTT